>NW_026442119.1:11092500-11380408 GCF_026898425.1 Galleria mellonella
AACATTCACAATAATACAAATGTGACCTTTGTACACATCCAGCTTAACATCTTCACCTTTAATGTTTTTGACAGTGAATTCATGAATAGATGTAGCAGACTTATAATCTGGGTTATTGGCTTCTGCCATTTTTCTGGAAACAATTTGTAAACTGTATTAAAGATATAATAATAATGTAAAATTAAAAAACTGATTAAAGGTTTTTAAATCGTCTATAATTTAAATTAGAAACCTTTGAAAATTTTAAATAAGAATACATAAATGTATATAACTTCTTAACCATGAGGATGGCAGAATCACCAACTTTAACTAATGTAATTGTTATGAAATTAATATTTATTTATTTAACACACTAATTGAGCCAACATTACAGGATTTGTTAAAGAATTAGTATGTTACACAGTGTTGTTCATGTATTAAATGGAAAATATCAAATAATAAACTTGTTCATATTTTAATACACTATCGGGACTTATCGCGATGAAAAATTTTTCGCAGGAAAATAGTACCTACATATCTGTTTCTTTATTGCCGACTTTACGTACGTACTATTTATCTGCGAAAAAATTTTCATTGTATTAAGTCCCGATAATGTATTTGTAATATACGTAAACAACGCGAAAGTTTAAAATTACCCAATAACACTTGTTGAAATTACATATCACATGGAAATTAACTAAGTAATAATTATTGTTATTCCACATTTATAACACTTTTATATTTATAAATTTCAAAGGATGAATGACCTAAATATTAAATTATTATTACTACTATAATATTACCTACCTCTACTACTGTTTATTAACGGCAAAACAATGATAATAAAACACGATAAAGTGTAGAAACGAGCAAAATGAAATGACAATTGAAAATCTAAAATCAAAACAAAACAAACCAAAGAGTACAGAAATGCCAAAGATAAAGCGAAGGATTCTATTTTTAATCTATGACTGACATTGACAAAACACAGAGTAACTTTACTGTAATCATAGGCAGAAAATAGTGTAGCATGTATATTTATAAAATATTGCTCAACAAAAGAGTATGCAATTTAAAGGAACAATCCTAACATTCTTACGTATTGATAAATATTTAAATTAGAGATGGGCAATCCACCTGGGTGGGTTTAAAGTCTGGTGGGTAAAAACCGGGTGTTTTGGGTTTATTGGGTTTAAACCCCATAAACACCCAAATTTTTGGGTGTTTATGATTTTGTACTTCATCATCGTCATCTCAGCCGCAAGACGTCCACTATACTGGACATAGACAATATTATTATGCAGCCTACAGAATAAAAAACTTTTAATTTGATTTTGAGTTTATTAAGAAAGAGATGAAAGTAAAATGTAAAACTACAGTCAATCACTGTCAGATTCAGAGTTATTACAAGCGATGAATTGTATAGGTTCGATAGGCTCTATTTCGTCTAAACTGTTATGTTCATTTACTTGCTCAATGAAAGCTTCTAAGGTATTTTCTTCATTAAACTGAATGTCCTCGCATTCAGCTTTATGTTTAAGATTCCAGTTATAACAAATGAATGAAATTTTTTCAGTTCTTTCAGTTGTAAGTCGATTTCTTTTGTTATTATGTATGTAGCCTTGGATACTAAAGGAACGCTCAGTGGCTGCCGAAGTACAGGGAGCTGATAGAATACGAATCGCTACTTTGCTTAACTCAGTGGAACCACAAATACCTTTCCACCATATTAGGGGCTCAATGCTATCTAATGAGCTCCATACAAATCCTCTGGCCCAAAAGTTTTCTTTAGCTTTATAACACGCCAAATCTGCCATTACATTTGACAAACTTAAGTGTTGGCTTAAATTGTAGATAAACTCCATACCCTTAAGTTCTTCCTCTTGAGTAAGTTCGACTCCTAGAGTCCTGGGGTCTAGAATATATGCTGCAAAATGTATTGGCCTCATTGCCATATTGCATCTTGAAGATACTGATGTTAGAATCTGCTGTTTGCTTTCTTCGCTCAATGTCGAAATCTCATTTAATGCAAAACGTATCTTAGCTTGTACATCTCTAAATGTAATGTATGTCTAAACGATTCTGGTCGCTCTCTAAGTAAAATATGCTTTCAGTGACTGGTTCCAAAATACTTATACATTCCCCTGTCTTCGTCCAGAAATCATCAATTAGAATTAAATCTTTAATATCTCTTGAAATTACCACATCTTCTCTAACTGTTAATATTTGCAAAGCTATCTTATTTGCTTTCAAACTTTTTAACGAAGTAACATGACTTCCCCATCTTGTAGCACAAGGCAATTTTAGTGTTTGTGTAGAATCTTCACCCTGCCTTGATTTTATCAACAAGGAACTTAATCGTTGACTCCTTTTAACAGTTTTTATTATATTTATGGCTTGCATAATAAACACAGTTACTTCTTGTATCTTTACAATATCTTGGCACAACAAGTTAAGGATATGTGCACAGCAACCGAGAGGAACAACATGTGGATATTTGAGTTTTGTTAATTCGAATGCCTTTTGTATATTTCTAGCGTTATCGCCAATAAGTACAAGAAACTTATTTGCTCCATACACTTTCATTACTTTTTCAACTTCTTGGCTAAGGTATTCACTAGTGTGAGGATTACTTTCTGTATTCAAACTTTTAACGTATGCAGGTTGAGGTTTTGATATAAGAAAGTTTATTATTCCTTCATTTCTTAAATTAGACCAGCCATCGCACTGAAGGTGTAAGTAACTACAAGCATTTAGTTCCTCATTTAACTCAAAACGCATTTCTCTATATATTTTATCTAAGTATTTTGTCGCTAAAGCTTTACGTGAAAGTATTTTAAATTTTGGTTGCAATTTTTCGAAAAATTGTATCCATAAAGGATGTTGCACCATCGATAATGGCGTCCCTGTTACAAATATAGCTCTCGCTAATTCTGTTTTTATATGATCATCGGTGTCTTGAAACTCAGCATTTATTGTAGTGTTAGCAGACGACGAGGGGCTTATAAAAGAATCATTTGTCTCTATCTCTGACAGTCCAGACATTTTGGTTTTGGACGAGCTATCTTTTATAAGTTTCATAGAGTCTTTTAATGTTTCTGGAGATTTTGGACAAGTGATAAGATGTTGAAGCATTTTGGCAGCATTACTGAATTTGTAGACCTTATTACAAAGCTTGCAAGAAACAGACTTGTTTGGTAAAGTACGGTAGTGCTCCCATATGCGTAAATCTTTAGGTCTCCCCATTGAACCTAAAAAAATGAACGATGATTAGTTGGTCTGACGAAAATTCAACAATAGAGTGCCTATTTTTTTACAATGATTATTTCTTGTTATTTACAATAAATTTATTAAAAAAATAATAAAATAAATACAAGAAACCTTTGTAAAATTACATCTCCTCGGAGGATTAAACGCAGACGCTAGTTTATTATCGTATTGTTCTGTATTTTTCTCAGCAACTTCTTTAATTCGATTAGGTACTTACGCATATTATGTTAAAAATAAATATCTAGTACACATCTTAGGCTATCCACCATTATTATCCAATGACGACTCTCAGCTAACTATGCACTATCATCCAAAATAAACGTGTATGGAAAATTTTATCCCAGTCGGTTGAGGATTGAGGATAATTGCATCAACATACGAACATACCTACATACTTTTATTTACATAACGCAAGCTAAATAAAAGCTTGTAATAATACATCTAATTTTAAGTTAAAATTGTTAAGTGATCATGATATAATTGTATCATTCAAAAATCCACTTACCTTTAATTATTTCTTGTTAAGTATAAATATTATTTCAAATCTGCTCCCTTAATATGCACTTTTTTACTGCTTTTCCTACCTAACACGTTACCAGGAAGTCACGTTACCAGAGTCAGAGTAATAGTGAACACGTTTGACAGTGATTGTCGTCGCCTCATATTCAGCGTCGACGAATAGGGGAATCCCCAGTCATAATGTATTGCATGCGTGGCGGTCTTACTTCAAATCCATAAACAAAGAGATAATTACAGAACTCGATACTAGATGGCGCTGTTTTTGTTTGAAGAAAGTTTGCGGGCTAAAATACATAGAATTTCATCAATGACTTCCACAAAGAACAACATTTCTGTTTTTTCTAAGTCCGTATCTCTTCCGTATATTTCATAAGATATAAGCTTGGGCTACATTGTTATGCAACGTGATTTTGTCGCTGTCTTGCTAGCAGGGTTGACAGATATACGATTTAAATCGTACTCATACTATTATTTGTCTATTTTTTAATGTACGATCGTAAAGATTATGATCGTAATTCGCACAAAAACATACGACTTTTTGGTTACCTGGCAACATTTTTATTATGAAACGAACATGCTCACATCATCAGTCACATGCAACAATTTATTGGGGATTTCCCCTTCACATCTGGCAGTCCTGCTTGCTAGAATATAGGTAAGTCAGCCACAGTTACTGACGATCGATATTTAAAGGGTATTGTTTTTGTGCTAAATATTTCATAAAAACGTTATTTAATACTTTGTGGATTATTAATTTAGTTGATAATCACTGGAAGTAAAATGGATGCTAATTTGAGAGATCAAGATCTTCGTATAAAACAGTTAATAAAAGAAAATCTACGTAAGTACTCTTTTTATACCTAGGTAGGTAAGGTATAATAAACACAAAAGGTACTTAGATCGCGTGTGTTCGAAGCATTTATTCTAATAAATTTAATTTAAAATTGTAGAAAGAAAAAAATGTCTGCCAAGCCGTAGCCGAAGCCGATCTCCAAATATATTTGGCGATAGTGAGACCCAGTGTCCAGATGATTTACCCAGCGTCGTCGCAACAAAGAAAAAAACGAGGATAAAGTAAAAGAAAATTTACTGAAAGAAGAAACAAACTGTTCTAAATGCTTAATTTATGGAGAAGAGGATAAAAGAAATGAGTATTTCGGACTGTTAGTGGCTCAAGAATTTAAATATATACGGCCATGTGTGCGAACGAGGTGTTATGAAGAAATTTTAAAGTATCTACGGGAAGCAAAAGGCCAACATGTTGATCAACTGCAACATGAAAACACTGAAAATTAATTACTTTCATTTTATTATATATAGATTTTTAAAATTTCCTGAAATATTATTAGTTAACGTTTTATTTAATATTGTAGAATTGATCAATACAATTTATAAAAATAATTTATTGGTATTACTTACATATTTTCAAAAAAATACGTAAAAACCTATTTTTTTGGGTGATTATGGGAGTTTATGGGTGTTTATTGGGTTTTTACCAAAGCACCGGGTTTAAACCCGGTGCTTTGCCCATCTGTAATTTAAATGAATACGTGACAAAAATCTGTGACAATCGTGTGCACTTCATAATATGTACATGACAGTCGGAATTTATATAAGAAACTGAAGTTGTAAAAATAGTTACGATAATTATTTATTTAGCTTTTTAGTGAATACTATAAAAGTAATAAAATTCGTAAATTATATTTAATACTATTTCGCAGCAGACAGATAATAGCTGAAATGAGGATTTATAAGATTTGTGGAGTTTTTTCTTATACATTACATATTATTTAAATTAACGGATTTATTCCAATTTTTCTTTTTAAGAAAAATGTGCTTATGATCTTTATTCGTCTTTAAAAATTTTATTAATTGGTGGTATATATGTATATAATAAAAAAAATGCTGCAAAATGTTTTTAATTCGAAATATCTCTTAAGTACCTTTTATAAATTGACTATTACGATAAAATTTAAGAGAATACTATTAAACACACCATAAAAAAACTACATACTGTAAAAAAGATTTCTAGGTAAAATAAAAACATGATGATAAAATGCACTTTATAACATTAAAAATTAAAACTTGTATTTTTAATTTAACATTTTAGTTCTTTCATCAGTAAAATGTTACCTACACGCACTTTGAATGCTAAAGTAATAGGAGTTGATTATTATCAAGAATGTCTTCACCAATATTTTTCCAAAGACTTGACCAAATCTTTAGGATCTACATTGGGTCCATGTCGTTCAACAGGAACTCCGTCCTTGTCCACAATGAATTTCGTAAAATTCCACTTAATTGAACTGCCCAGGGTACCGCCTTGTTTATGCTATAAATAAATAAATTTAATTACATATGTATTGCTACGATTTTTTTTAATAAGCTCTTGTATAACTAATATTATTATTGGTTATACAAAGCTTACACCTAAAATCAAAGAAAAAATTCTGCCTAATTAATAGAAATTTTTGTATTTAGTTACGAATGTAATATATGTATGTAATGAAATATTTTAAAATTTATTTTTCATCACGTATATAGAATCACTTATGGTTGTAACATTTATATAGTCATAACCTTGATTTGTTTCAAATTTATGGCATTTATGTAAAAAGTTCTTGTAAAAATTTATACAATGTTTTTACTTTTTTCTAAGGATCATCATACAAGTAAACAGTATAGATTGAAGATAGAGAAGTTCTTGTGAATAGTAAATTCGTGGACTAATAAAATTTAGGTTAAATATTTAAGCTTATTAGACAAATAAATTATACAAATATCCTTACTAACATTATAAATATGAAAGTGAATTTGTTTATTACCTTTCGGTGCTTTAATTATAAAACACACATAGTATTTAAACTAGAAAAGAACAGAGGCCCTTTTTACATTTTGATCAATGAATAAACTCTAGTCACGTGCTTAAAGCTGCGGGTACAAACTAGCAAAAATGAATTTTAAACCTTTAAGAATTTCCATAATTGGCTAGCATTGTCCCCATTAACATCGATTTTTTCAAACAAATCGAATTTCACTTTGCGATCAGCAGCGAAACAAACGATGTCTTCGGAGTTTCCTGGTTCTTGACCAGCGAATTGGTTGCAGGGAAATGCCAGGATTCGCAATCCTAGAACATTTTTTTTTATTTTCTCACATAGGTTCCTTAATAAAGAATTAACTATTGTTATTATTAAATTAAAGTACCTCATCATAATTATATCAGCCTTTAATAGTCCACTACTAAACATAGGCCTCCCCTATTGGGGAGTTTCGTCAGTAGTCGCTATGCTTGGCAGGCGGGTTTGTAACGGCAGTTATGCTTTGATTATCTATCATGAAAAATATTACTGTCCATTCCTTAACCACCAATTTTCTAATTATCGACTAAGAAAGAAAGAGATGACCCATACCAAGCCGAGACCACACGACAAAATCAAATACTTACCTATTAATATTATTTTCTACTTGACGATTGAAACTTTATAAAAAAAAATTCAAATATTATCAAAAAGCAAGCTTGAGATGAATTACTATAGCTCATCTACTGTTCAACAGTTACAGTGTTCTTTCATAAATAAACTCATATGTATATGTGTAGCACAGCGATGCTAATTTTGACAATTTTGTTTTTATCTGCGAAATTTTGAAGAAATAATTATATTTTTTCAAAATTTCGTTCTCCTACTATTAAGTAGGAGAAATGTTTGCAAAAAATAAAATGGGGATACTGGGTAAGTTTGATAATATACCAGTGAAGTTAAGCATACAAAGTTCAGTGTTTTTATGTGGTTCGTGTAAATGTTTAAAAATAATGGAAACCGACACATACACACATTGTGATTGAGTAAAAGTGAAGGAAATCGTATCGATTCAGAGAAAATATTTGACACTTGTGTAAAAATTAAAAATTGCGTATTAGAACTCAGGCATAATATGTGTGTAAACATAGAAAAGGAAGATATGAGTTTAATTTTGATTTGATTCGATCGACAGACTAAGAGTGCCTGCTTGTGAGTGACATATAGCTTAGTAATTGTAATTAGAATCTTTTTTTACAATATTATTAAAAAATAAACAACTATTTATAAATAATTAAAAATAAAATTTATATTTTAGGACTAACCTTTAGTTTCTGCATATTGTTCGTATAGTTCATTAAGTTGTTTGTAGTTATTTGCAGTAAGACCACACTGTGAGGCAACATTCACAATAATACAAACGTGACCTTTGTATATATCTAGTTTTACATCAGCACCTTTTATATTTTTGACGGTGAATTCATGAATAGACGTAGCCGACTTAAAATCGGGATTATCCACTGCCATTTTGCTGCAAAAAAGTCTACATAAAAAAATAAAATATGATAACTACAAAAAAAACTATACAATAAATCAGTAAGATACAAATCTACACAATAATCTGGTGCGTGTGTATAAATAAGTTTAGATTTATGAAATTTGTTTTCATCTTAGATTAAGAATAGTTGATAGGTGGAAAACTAGTTTGAATTGAAATATAATTATAATTATTGTTGGATGAATTAATATCACTATTTGGTTGAATAAAAAAGTGTGTGGTCTTTATTATTCTTATAATAAACAAAATACATTCATAAAAAAATATTATAAATTAATCTATCAAAAAAAACCACATTTGCCAGATAGTGTATATCTTATTATATTATTATATATTAGTGTATATCTTCTTACAGACAAATAAAAACGAAATTTGTACGTTACTTACATTGTGCTAAATTGTGACCGTGCTAAGCAAACTACATTACTAATAATAGGTACAATAAGCTTTGATACCGCTTTAGAACCAATTGTCATAGTGGACGGTATGTCTTATTTAAAGGAAAAATGAAAGTAACTATATCACTTATCACCATAAATCTGTATAAAAACAAAAATGTTCTTGTGTATATACAATGTACCAATTACATAATGTACATATCATTATTAAAATATCTCTAAAAAAGTTTAATAAATACCTATTGCGGTGATAAAATAGCAATTGGTTACACTTCGATTACACAACAATACAATACAGATTACTTAGAAAAAAATACTATAATTATGAAAATTGTTACAGTATACTTTACATCAAGTTCTTGGTCTATGTCATAGTCTATGAATATTTTTAATTGTTACTCTGTGGACCGAAACTGAAAGTAATGCCATCCTGGCATTACTTTCAGTTAGAAATTAGTTTATGAATTTATGCACCTATCTATGAACAACATTTTATTAATATAATAAAATTGTGACTAGTCGATGTATATACATTTTTTTATACAACTTAGAATGGCAAACAAGCTGACGGTCCACCTGATGAAAAGTGGTAACCGTCGCCTATAGACATGAGCAGTACCATGGACATAACAGAGTATACTGTTTCGCCTATGATATTCCCCCATGCGTTGCCTTTCATGAGAATTCAGATGTTATTCCTCTGTACCCTGTAAATTCACGCCATATCCCACCCTTCAAACCGGAACACAGCCATACAAACACAACTGCTTCACGGTAAAAACACGAATGGGACAGAGATACTCAAGCAATCGACTTTTGTACAAAGTCTCTGGAAATATATTCCATGATACATGGAATATATTTCCAGAGATATAGTGATTAAATTCGTTAGCAATACGCATGAATCAAACTTATTGCTATTTTTATATTAAAACGATGTTATTGATAATTTTGCAAGAAAAATGTAGAAATATTTTTTTTAAACAATTAAAATTAATAATATATGGTCTGCTAGAGGGGTGCCGATGAGGTGCCTTCATTTTTTTATGTAATAACTACCGGAAGAAAACTCTACTAGTTTCGGCATCAATTCATGATCTTTAATCATGAGTAGCTGTGATGCGAGCGCGAACCTGACTACGCTCCTCTGCCTGCTAATATAATGTGCGCTTATAAAACTTTTAACAATAAAATTTCTTTTTGTTTTTTTTTTTTTTTTATATTACTTAATAATGATTAGCTAATAAATCATTATTATCAGTATCAACTGCTTCTGGAGAATAATTTAGGAATTTGTATTATTATAAATTAGATATTTAGCACCGCTGTTTATTGCAGATAAGTGTGTTTAACACTTTAAGTAATTAGAAAGCAATCGTGTTACGTAATATCTTTTTTTACCAAAATATTATAAAATGAACATTTTATATCATACCACAAACTAAATACCTAGTTCTGTTTATATTATAAGACATGATATGGACTGAGAAATTATGCCTTAATATAAAACAATAGAAATTCTGTGGTTTCATAGATTCATATTCCAGTTTTGTTTTATTAATATAAGGATAACGAAGGGCAGTGTCAGCTATGACGTTCTTGAAATTTTACTCTTAGCCCTAGTATAGGTTTGACGATTCATTTCAGTTTTTTTTAATTGATTTGCATGATGTGCTAATAAATCAAATAAGAAAAAACCAGGGCCTAAATGTTCTCAATTATTTTTCGATTTTGTAATTTTAATATAAATTTTCAAATTTACATAATCGATATTTTATAACTTTTCTTAATCTTTTTACAACTGTTAGGAGTATGAGATGTAGATATACGACCTAATTATCTGTGTCTATCGATGACAATGTTCGTTGCTAAGCATCTTGTTGATTGTAACATTTTATTCTGCTTATTATACGTATTTTAATATTTAATATCGCTTTCCGTTCTCCACTTTAATATGGTAGCAGAGCAAATAATAACGATATAAAATGGCCTCCTATGGAAAAATAGAACAATTAAATAAAGATAACTATGATACTTGGGCCTTACAAGCAAAAGCAGTCCTTGTTAAACAAAAGCTATGGAAATACGTAGTAACTCCAGACATAGAATATGAGGATCCTAAAATTAAAGAAGAAGACTTGCTAGCGCAGTCAGAACTCATTCTATTGATGTCTGCAGCAGAAATTAAACTAATAAAAAAATGTGAAACTGCACATGAAATGTGGCAAAAGCTCAATGATATATATTCGAGCAAAGGTCCGGCAAGAAAAGCGAGTCTATTAAAACAACTAATTCTGAGTAGATTACAAAATAACGATGATATACGTGAACATTTAAACAAGTTTATGGATATAGTTGAAAAGTTAAATCAAATGGATATAAGTATTCATGACGATCTACTTTCAGTTATGATGCTATACACCTTGCCACCAGATTATGAAAATTTTAGAGTAGCGATAGAGTCG
The DNA here is from genome assembly GCF_026898425.1 of Galleria mellonella. Taxonomy (NCBI): domain Eukaryota; kingdom Metazoa; phylum Arthropoda; class Insecta; order Lepidoptera; family Pyralidae; genus Galleria; species Galleria mellonella. The sequence goes on from NW_026442119.1 coordinate 11,103,491, forward strand.
AGAGACACGTTACCTAATCCTGAGGATCTAAAGATCAAAATTATTGAAGAATCGGAAGCGAGAAAACATTTATCCTCTGTAGATGCAAGCACAAGTAATGAAGAAGTTTATTATGCTTTTTGCAAGATATGTAAGAAAAAAGGACATAATACTAAAAACTGTAGAAAGAAGTCATCATACTACAAAAATAAGACGAATATAAAATCAAGTCATGATAGCAAAGACGTAAATAAAAATAATATTGCGATTTGTCTATATGTATCTAAGGAAGAAAACAAAAAAGAATGGATCTTAGATAGCGGATGCACTTCACATATGTCTTATGAAAGAAATATATTTCAAAATTTAGAAAACACTTGCAAAACGTTAAAATTAGCGTCTAACGATGGTGCTGCTGAAATAAAAGGACAAGGTTTAGTATGTTTACAGTTAAATAAACCTGGAAAGAAAGGAGAAATTAAATTATGTGACACATTATATGTACCAGATTTGTCATTGAATCTGTTATCTGTTGGTAAGATTACCGAAAATGGGTGTACTGTACTCTTTACAAAAAATAAGGCAGTAGTTACTCACAAAGATGAAGGTGTGATTTTGAAAGCACATAGAAAAGCCGATGGTTTATACTACGTTGATGCCAAACTAAATAAATCTCAAACATGTTATTATACAGATCAAAGCAAAATTCATCACTGGCACAGGAAACTTGGTCATATGAATGAAAATGACATGAAGTTTGCTTTAAGAAATAAAAGCCTAAAAGGTTTAGAATTTGGTTTAAACGAGAAACTTGGAGATTGTGAAATTTGTATTCAAGCCAAAATAAAAAGACTACCATCTAAAGCTAATACTGTTCCTCGTACTACACAACGATTAGAAATCATACATACTGACGTTTGTGGACCGATGAAGTCTGAAACTTATGCAGGTAACAAATACTTTGTTACTTTCATCGATGATCTTACTCGGTATAGTCGTGTATATTGTATCAAAAAGAAAAGTGAAGTATTAGAGAAATTTATGGAATTTAAATCTGAGATGGAAAATTATACTGGCAATAAAATAAAATGTCTTCAGTCAGACAATGGCTTAGAGTACTGTAATAATGAATTTGAAATGTTTTTAAAGAAAAACGGTATAACAAGACGATTAACAGCTCCATACACTCCTCACCAAAATGGTATAGCTGAAAGAAAGAATAGAACCCTTTTAGAAAAAGCTAGATGTTTAATGATAGAATCTGGAGCACCGATGACTCTATGGGGTGAAGCTATATGTACAGCAAACTACATTTCGAATAGAAGTATAAATAAAAGTATTGACAACTTGACACCGTTTGAAAAATGGGTCGGAAGAAAACCGTCTTTAAATCATTTTAATGTATTCGGAATAAAAGCGTACATGCTTCTCAAAAATAAACAAAACAGAAACAAATTTGAAACAAAAGCAATTCCTGGCATGTTTGCAGGATATTCTGAACGATCAAAAGCTTTTAAAATTTGGGTACCTACAAAAGGTAAAATTATGATTTCAAAAGATGTGAAATTTGTTGATAAATTTTTCTATAAAGAAAACTTTAATTCAAATAAATCAGCAAATAAATCAAGTACAACTGGTTATGTAGATCTGCTCTTTGATAATATTGAAAAACTAGAAGAGAGAGATAAAAAACAAACTATAATCAATGAAGAGAACATTGACCCAAATGAAACTGAAAGCGAATATGAATCGATTAACAATGATTTTGAGACAGATGATGAAGGAAATATCGAGTTGGTAGAAGAAACGAGACCTTCGGAAAGCCAAGCTGAAACAAATGACGAAGAGACACATGAAGAAGTTCAAACAGAAGTTAAACGGTCACTTCGAAATCGTAATTATTTACGAGCGCCTACAAGATTTGACGACTTTGTGATGACTGCTTCAGAAGACGTAATGAACTCACAAAAAGAACCTGAAACGTACAATGAAGCAATGAAAAGTAAAGATAAAAAGAAATGGCTTGAAGCGATGCTGAGTGAAATGACTTCTCTAGAAGAGAACCAAACCTGGGATCTCGTGGAGCTACCTAAAGGTAGGAAAGCTCTTTCTAGTAAATGGATTTATAAAATAAAAACGAATCCTGATGGAAGTATTGATCGATATAAAGCTAGGTTAGTTGTAAAAGGTTTTTCACAAAAACCTGGTGTGGATTATGATAAGACATTCAGCCCAGTTGTCCGCTTGAGTACAATTAGAGCAATGCTAGGAGTAGCTGCAAAAGAAAATTTATCTCTTTGTCAATTCGACGTATCCACAGCATTCCTCAATGGATCAGTTGAAGAAAAAATATTTATAAAACAACCTGAAGGTTATAACGATGGTACAAATAGGGTCTGCCGTTTGAAAAGAAGCCTATATGGACTTAAACAGGCTCCACGTTGCTGGAATACATGTATACATGAGTTTTTAATAAATTCTAAATTCATACAGAGTCAGTCTGATCCTTGTCTATACATCAGAAAGAATGGACTATCTAAAGTGATTATTGGATTATATGTTGATGATGGATTGGTAGCGTCAACATCAGAGAAAGAAGGAAAGAAATTTCTTGAAGAGTTACAAAAACGCTTTAAGATTACGACAAAGCCTGCAAGTTACTTTCTAGGACTCGAACTAGAAAGATCTAATGATGGATATATAACATTAAGTCAGAAAGCCTATACAAAGAAATTACTAGAAAAATTTCGCATGTCTGACTGCAAACCGGCTTTAACACCAATAATAAAAGAAAACAGTCAAGATACATCTCTAGATGAAAGCGAATTTCCTTATCGCCAGGCAGTTGGAGCACTGTCATATTTAATGGTAGGGACAAGACCAGATATCAGTTACGCAGTGAGTGTTGCCTCCAGAAATTTAGAAAAACCAACGAAACGGGATGTTATTGGAGTAAAAAGAATACTTCGCTACCTGAAAGGATCAGTAGATAAGGGGCTAATATTTAAGACTGATATCACAGGAAATTTAAATTGTTACAGTGATGCAGATTTCTCTCGTGATCAAGAAACTTGTCACTCTACCACAGGAATAATATGCCTTTACTCAGGCGCTATAAGTTGGAAAAGTCAAAAACAAGGAATAGTAGCCTTATCTTCGACAGAGGCTGAACTTATAGCTGCTAGTGAAGCAACACAGGAAATTATTTGGCTAAAAGAGTTACTATCTGAATTAACGGAGCTAGACAAGCAACCAGTTCTCTATGTGGACAATGAATCTGCAATAAAATTAGCTCACAACCCTGCATATGAATATCATAAAAGGACAAAGCATAACAAGCGCAAGCATTTTTATGTCAGGGAATGTGTAAAGGACGGGCATCTATTAGTGAAGCATGTCTCATCGGAACATCAATTAGCCGATATGTTCACGAAGCCACTCTACAGACCAAGATTAGAAGAACTGTCCTCACGCATTGGAATGAGTAGCAAGCAACTATAAAAAGTAGACGGGATGTTAGGAGTATGAGATGTAGATATACGACCTAATTATCTGTGTCTATCGATGACAATGTTCGTTGCTAAGCATCTTGTTGATTGTAACATTTTATTCTGCTTATTATACGTATTTTAATATTTAATATCGCTTTCCGTTCTCCACTTTAATAACAACTATATAATGTTTTTATAATTTTACGAATTTATTGGTTATAAATTTACATGTATTTAGGTACATTCAAGTAACTCTAAATAATTTTATGGCTATTATCAATACAGAAAAATAAATGTATTCACTGGTTAGATTCAAGGCTTTATATCGAAAAATAATCGATATATTTAGTCGAATAAATTGACCTTTTACAATTAATCGTTCTCAGGTTCACATGCCTATTGCATTATTATTTAGATTACGTATTGCGTTATTTTTCTTCCTTCTGTAATTAATAAAATATAAAATGGCATTTTTGGTTCCGAATTTGCGCAGATGTGTGAGTTTGAAAAATTTAAACAGCAATGTAGTTCCAAAAGCATCGTATCATGCAAATGTAAGTTGTATTTCCTGTCTTATTTTGAATTCTGAAATTTATTGATTTTTATAGCAACCAAAAAGTATTGACTAGTAAGGCCACGCGTGATTGCATATAATAATAATTTTATCACAGTTATTATTTGTAGGAATTTTTTTATGGCCTAATAAACAATACTTAGTATTATAAATAATACTTATGTACAAGTATTTCACAAGTACTTGATTAAGTATAATTTAATGCTATTTTTAATTCATTAAACAAAATCTAGTTTTAATTTTCAATCGCAAATCAATTAAAAATGGTTTAAGAATTAAATTGTGTTCCATAAAAAAAAAAAAAACTTCAATTGTGGTAAAACCAATTATTTTTGATAAAATTTCTATAGGACAAATCTGTGTATAGCATATCTTTAAAAAAAAAAAAAGAATTTTCCAAATCCGTTTACAACTGTTGGAATTATGAGGTCAAATTGAAAACTTCCTTATTCTTGAAGTCGGTTGAAATAATAACAGGAGACTGCCTCATATACTGAAAATATGTAGGCACAGAAATAAAATCCCCATATCGCCATAGTCGTAGAATATTGACGGATCTATATATGTAATATTCGGCAGATCCGTCAGTATTCTACGACTATGACGATATCATGATTATTATTCATATCAATCTTTGAAGCTGCTTAACAGATTTCAATAAAAAATTTAAATGTGTACTATTGTTTGCATCATCTTGAGAGATAAAATAGTTTTTATTTCAATAAAAAAATGGACCAAGTGGATAGCAGTAGGGAGGCAAAATAACATTTGCGGTGTCACCTAATTAATACATAAATATAATTCAGGTAATCGACCATTATGAAAATCCTCGCAATGTTGGATCATTAGACAAGAAGGACAAGAATGTTGGCACTGGGCTTGTTGGGGCTCCTGCATGTGGAGATGTCATGAAGCTTCAAATTAAGGTTGATGAAAATGGAAAGATTATTGATGCAAAATTCAAGACATTTGGATGTGGCTCAGCCATTGCATCCAGTTCTCTCGCCACTGAATGGGTGAAAGGCAAGACAGTCGATGAAGCTTTGAAGTTGAAGAACACAGATATAGCAAAGGAATTGTCTTTGCCACCTGTTAAACTGCATTGTTCTAGTAAGTATTATTTATATAATATTTAATATATCTTTAAAAAGAATACCTTATACATATTTAAAAAGAAATAGTGAAAAAGTTATACTGTCAACATAGTGAAATATAGTATTACTATTTATTTAGTATAATACAGTATGTAGAAAGAAGTAGTACTTTTAATGTTATGTATAGACTATTACTCTAATATTGTTTTTGTTACAGTGCTTGCTGAAGATGCTATCAAAGCTGCACTTTCGGACTATAGGATCAAGAATCAGAATGCAGAGAAAAAAGAATAAATAAGATAATGAGATTGAATAATGGAACAGATCTGTAATTGTTAGCTTCATGAGAAGGATAAAACTATAGGTTTAGCTTAGTAGGAGGCATTAAAATATCCTCGCATTAATTTTTAAAGCATAGAAGCATAAATTTAACGTTTCTATATATTATTATACTTATTAGGCGGTTTGAAACAAATTTCATTGTAGTATATGCACATAAATATATGTATAGGTTATATTATTTGATTAAATAAATTATAATTGACCTTGTCTTTTTTTTGCTATATTAGTAAGTCTTTTTAAAATAAAGAGAATGTAGTATCTGTTAGAGAATTCAATATCCTCTAATCTACACTAATAATAGGTTTTCTTAACTGATTTCAAAAAGGTGGTTAATATTTTTTTATATCATTGTCAATTCTGAAGAATTTAAAAAAATCTATAAAATTAGTACAATAACAAAAGTTGTGTTATCAGACACTATCAGTGTAATGAAATGCAAGTTAGTTGTTATTTTGACAGATAAAAAGTATGTAGTAAAAATTGTTTTTGCAGGCCCTAAAGCAGGGGAAGGGGAATAATAAAAATACACAGATTATAATTTATATAATAATGTTATAAATAATATTAGGTACATTTATTGATATTATTTTACAATACAAAGGTACAAACAATAGCCAATATAATTATTTTTGTATTGTTTATGTTAATTATTGTGTCACAATGCCAAGCTTTTGTAATGCGAGCTGAGCAGCATCGGCTTTAGCTTGCTTCTTGTTGGCGCTCGCCACTGCCGGTTGATATTCAGTGCCAGCTACTTTTACCTGTGACAAACAACATAACAATCTGTACAAGATTTATTAATGACAATTTATTGAAATGAAGAATAACCTTGATAATGTTTTTCCTGTACAAGTAGGTATAGATATATTATCTATCGTATTGATTTACGAATTTGTGAAGCTATTGATGCACTTAAAAATTATGTACAAAATATCATTGAAGAATAGATGGCTTAGAACAAGACTAACGAACGTTGTTGTGTCTTTTGAGTAGGTATATTCTATTTTTTTTTATGAAACTGAATGGCAAACAAGCTGACGGCCTACCTGATGAAAAGTGGTAACCGTCGCCTATATACTTGAACAATACCATGGGCATAATGGAGTATAGTGTGTTGCCATTCCTGAGGACTAAGGTGTTGTCTCTGTACCCTGTAATTTCATTGTCATATCCCATTTTCAAACCGAAACAACCATGTAAATGTCTGCTTAATGGCAGAAACATGAATGGGACAGAGGTACCCAAGGCAATGACTGTTGTAGTCTCCCTCTACTATAAGCTAATAATATATAACTAAATTTATAACACAGTAATTTATAGTTTATTTTTCTTATCGCCATCCTAGCAGCGTTATTGGCCTTGTTTTCTACTTATATCCATCGCCAGTCATTAGCAACTTCTTATCGAGAGACGTCACCAAACCAAATGGACATAGCTAGAGATGGGCAATCCACCTGGGTGGGTTTAAAGTCTGGTGGGTAAAAACCGGGTGTTTTGGGTTTATTGGGTTTAAACCCCATAAACACCCAAATTTTTGGGTGTTTATGATTTTGTACTTCATCATCGTCATCTCAGCCGCAAGACGTCCACTATACTGGACATAGACAATATTATTATGCAGCCTACAGAATAAAAAACTTTTAATTTGATTTTGAGTTTATTAAGAAAGAGATGAAAGTAAAATGTAAAACTACAGTCAATCACTGTCAGATTCAGAGTTATTACAAGCGATGAATTGTATAGGTTCGATAGGCTCTATTTCGTCTAAACTGTTATGTTCATTTACTTGCTCAATGAAAGCTTCTAAGGTATTTTCTTCATTAAACTGAATGTCCTCGCATTCAGCTTTATGTTTAAGATTCCAGTTATAACAAATGAATGAAATTTTTTCAGTTCTTTCAGTTGTAAGTCGATTTCTTTTGTTATTATGTATGTAGCCTTGGATACTAAAGGAACGCTCAGTGGCTGCCGAAGTACAGGGAGCTGATAGAATACGAATCGCTACTTTGCTTAACTCAGTGGAACCACAAATACCTTTCCACCATATTAGGGGCTCAATGCTATCTAATGAGCTCCATACAAATCCTCTGGCCCAAAAGTTTTCTTTAGCTTTATAACACGCCAAATCTGCCATTACATTTGACAAACTTAAGTGTTGGCTTAAATTGTAGATTAACTCCATACCCTTAAGTTCTTCCTCTTGAGTAAGTTCGACTCCTAGAGTCCTGGGGTCTAGAATATATGCTGCAAAATGTATTGGCCTCATTGCCATATTGCATCTTGAAGATACTGATGTTAGAATCTGCTGTTTGCTTTCTTCGCTCAATGTCGAAATCTCATTTAATGCAAAACGTATCTTAGCTTGTACATCTCTAAATGTAATGTATGTGCGATGCAAACGATTCTGGTCGCTCTCTAAGTAAAATATGCTTTCAGTGACTGGTTCCAAAATACTTATACATTCCCCTGTCTTCGTCCAGAAATCATCACTTAGAATTAAATCTTTAATATCTCTTGAAATTACCACATCTTCTCTAACTGTTAATTAATAATAAATAATAAGCTATCTTATTTGCTTTCAAACTTTTTAACGAAGTAACATGACTTCCCCATCTTGTAGCACAAGGCAATTTTAGTGTTTGTGTAGAATCTTCACCCTGCCTTGATTTTATCAACAAGGAACTTAATCGTTGACTCCTTTTAACAGTTTTTATTATATTTATAGCTTGCATAATAAACACAGTTACTTCTTGTATCTTTACAATATCTTGGCACAACAAGTTAAGGATATGTGCACAGCAACCGAGAGGAACAACATGTGGATATTTGAGTTTTGTTAATTCGAATGCCTTTTGTATATTTCTAGCGTTATCGCCAATAAGTACAAGAAACTTATTTGCTCCATACACTTTCATTACTTTTTCAACTTCTTGGCTAAGGTATTCACTAGTGTGAGGATTACTTTCTGTATTCAAACTTTTAACGTATGCAGGTTGAGGTTTTGATATAAGAAAGTTTATTATTCCTTCATTTCTTAAATTAGACCAGCCATCGCACTGAAGGTGTAAGTAACTACAAGCATTTAGTTCCTCATTTAACTCAAAACGCATTTCTCTATATATTTTATCTAAGTATTTTGTCGCTAAAGCTTTACGTGAAGGTATTTTAAATTTTGGTTGCAATTTTTCGAAAAATTGTATCCATAAAGGATGTTGCACCATCGATAATGGCGTCCCTGTTACAAATATAGCTCTCGCTAATTCTGTTTTTATATGATCATCGGTGTCTTGAAACTCAGCATTTATTGTAGTGTTAGCAGACGACGAGGGGCTTATAAAAGAATCATTTGTCTCTATCTCTGACAGTCCAGACATTTTGGTTTTGGACGAGCTATCTTTTATAAGTTTCATAGAGTCTTTTAATGTTTCTGGAGATTTTGGACAAGTGATAAGATGTTGAAGCATTTTGGCAGCATTACTGAATTTGTAGACCTTATTACAAAGCTTGCAAGAAACAGACTTGTTTGGTAAAGTACGGTAGTGCTCCCATATGCGTAAATCTTTAGGTCTCCCCATTGAACCTAAAAAAATGAACGATGATTAGTTGGTCTGACGAAAATTCAACAATAGAGTGCCTATTTTTTTACAATGATTATTTCTTGTTATTTACAATAAATTTATTAAAAAAATAATAAAATAAATACAAAAAACCTTTGTAAAATTACATCTCCTCGGAGGATTAAACGCAGACGCTAGTTTATTATCGTATTGTTCTGTATTTTTCTCAGCAACTTCTTTAATTCGATTAGGTACTTACGCATATTATGTTAAAAATAAATATCTAGTACACATCTTAGGCTATCCACCATTATTATCCAATGACGACTCTCAGCTAACTATGCACTATCATCCAAAATAAACGTGTATGGAAAATTTTATCCCAGTCGGTTGAGGATTGAGGATAATTGCATCAACATACGAACATACCTACATACTTTTATTTACATAACGCAAGCTAAATAAAAGCTTGTAATAATACATCTAATTTTAAGTTAAAATTGTTAAGTGATCATGATATAATTGTATCATTCAAAAATCCACTTACCTTTAATTATTTCTTGTTAAGTATAAATATTATTTCAAATCTGCTCCCTTAATATGCACTTTTTTACTGCTTTTCCTACCTAACACGTTACCAGGAAGTCACGTTACCAGAGTCAGAGTAATAGTGAACACGTTTGACAGTGATTGTCGTCGCCTCATATTCAGCGTCGACGAATAGGGGAATCCCCAGTCATAATGTATTGCATGCGTGGCGGTCTTACTTCAAATCCATAAACAAAGAGATAATTACAGAACTCGATACTAGATGGCGCTGTTTTTGTTTGAAGAAAGTTTGCGGGCTAAAATACATAGAATTTCATCAATGACTTCCACAAAGAACAACATTTCTGTTTTTTCTAAGTCCGTATCTCTTCCGTATATTTCATAAGATATAAGCTTGGGCTACATTGTTATGCAACGTGATTTTGTCGCTGTCTTGCTAGCAGGGTTGACAGATATACGATTTAAATCGTACTCATACTATTATTTGTCTATTTTTTAATGTACGATCGTAAAGATTATGATCGTAATTCGCACAAAAACATACGACTTTTTGGTTACCTGGCAACATTTTTATTATGAAACGAACATGCTCACATCATCAGTCACATGCAACAATTTATTGGGGATTTCCCCTTCACATCTGGCAGTCCTGCTTGCTAGAATATAGGTAAGTCAGCCACAGTTACTGACGATCGATATTTAAAGGGTATTGTTTTTGTGCTAAATATTTCATAAAAACGTTATTTAATACTTTGTGGATTATTAATTTAGTTGATAATCACTGGAAGTAAAATGGATGCTAATTTGAGAGATCAAGATCTTCGTATAAAACAGTTAATAAAAGAAAATCTACGTAAGTACTCTTTTTATACCTAGGTAGGTAAGGTATAATAAACACAAAAGGTACTTAGATCGCGTGTGTTCGAAGCATTTATTCTAATAAATTTAATTTAAAATTGTAGAAAGAAAAAAATGTCTGCCAAGCCGTAGCCGAAGCCGATCTCCAAATATATTTGGCGATAGTGAGACCCAGTGTCCAGATGATTTACCCAGCGTCGTCGCAACAAAGAAAAAAACGAGGATAAAGTAAAAGAAAATTTACTGAAAGAAGAAACAAACTGTTCTAAATGCTTAATTTATGGAGAAGAGGATAAAAGAAATGAGTATTTCGGACTGTTAGTGGCTCAAGAATTTAAATATATACGGCCATGTGTGCGAACGAGGTGTTATGAAGAAATTTTAAAGTATCTACGGGAAGCAAAAGGCCAACATGTTGATCAACTGCAACATGAAAACACTGAAAATTAATTACTTTCATTTTATTATATATAGATTTTTAAAATTTCCTGAAATATTATTAGTTAACGTTTTATTTAATATTGTAGAATTGATCAATACAATTTATAAAAATAATTTATTGGTATTACTTACATATTTTCAAAAAAATACGTAAAAACCTATTTTTTTGGGTGATTATGGGAGTTTATGGGTGTTTATTGGGTTTTTACCAAAGCACCGGGTTTAAACCCGGTGCTTTGCCCATCTGTAGACATAGCCGATTCACCAAAACTGAATTGTTAAATTTGTGTTATATATGTATATACATATGAGCTAAAGATAATGTTGTATACATTAAATTAAATAATTGATTAACTGAAAAAATATTACCATGTCTCGTCGAGTTTTGACTATTTTTTTTAATATATCTATTAATTCTATTGTGATATTTATTTACGATGAAGTGTGATTTTTTAGGCCTAACTTATTATTTAAAGCCATAATTATAAAGTCGGTGTCGTTTACAACTATAAAGGGTGAAATCAAAATTATAAGTATATTTTGAAAGGAATGTTCTACTAGCGATTACAATATTATCACCAAAGAAATATGGATCGAAAAACGACAAAAATCTTTTACTTTCGCATAACAATACAGTGAGTTCAGCTGTTGAGTTGAGAGTATAGTACGTTCAAAATTTTTTACAGAATAAAAGCCTCTAAATAAAAGATTAAAAAAAAATATATCACACACACACACACACACACACAGTTTTTACGTATCGCTAATTATTTCGGGTTTACCCTGTACAATAGTGTAATAAGATTTCAAGAAAACCACCATACATATACATTATTAATTATTTTTTTTATTATTTATTTAGCTATATCAGCCCTATTATAAACTTGAACTAAATGTATGAGATGAACTGTACTATTTAGCTGTACTGCAAATATCATTGATATACTGACATTAGTATTGTATTGTATTGTACTGTTGTTTGTTTCAATAAATAAATAAATTGCTTACCATTTTAACCGTGAAGCAGTTGTGTTTGCACAGCTGTGTTTTGGTTTGAAGGGTGGGATATGGCGTGAATTTACTGGGTACAGAGGAATAACACCCGAGTCCTCAGGAATGGCAATGCATGGGGGGTTATCATGGGCGAAACAGTATACTCTGTTATGTCCATGATACTGCTCATGTTTATAGGCGACGGTTACCACTTTCTATCAGGTGGGCCGTCAGCTTGTTTGCCATTCTAAGTTGTATAAAAGAAAAAAATGCTTACCTACGGAAAGAGAAGAATAAATGGGCTCTTAAATAATTTTAAAAAACTACATTACTAACTTTGAATAAAAAATTCTTCTTGTGATCAGGGCCGCATTCAAAGCAAAGGTTATACTCAGGTGGACCAAGTTTCTGTTTAGAACAGTATTCGCCTAGTAACGACACCGGGTGCTTGCCGCCTGCTATCAGTGGAGCTGGGCCCCCTCTACTACGACCCTGGCGGTGAGGTTTCATCTGAAAAAAACAATAAGAACAATAACTCATGCTAACATAAGTAATTATAAAAAAAAATATTAATAAGTAAATTTTGATATAGTTTAAATTTACCTGAATCAATATAATTTTAAATTTACAATATCATTAAAATAACTACGGTTAAGTAATTTAAATTATAATAAATTAAATAAATAATAAAACTATACAAACATATAAAACTATATTACTATAAATATTCGCTTTAATAACCTGGTTATATGTAAAATAGCTATTAGTAAATATAATTATTGATCAGCGTGATGAAACTAATTATTTACATATTACAAACTACAAGCGGTAATTTAATCCACCATACCATACCCATATTCAAGTTCTACTTACAGCTTTGTTTGGTCTGCTACTGACCTCTTCTTTCGACTGCAGCCCTCTTGTATCGAGTTTGACCTCTAATAACAATGGTTGGAGAGTCCCTGTGCCTTCTTTGCCCAAACCCTGGCCTGGAGTCCAACCCATCTTCTGGAGTAGGTGCATACCCATTCCACCTTCGACTGGGGCTGCGCGGACTAGTTGATCCTACATATATAATAATCTAGTTTATATTGTGATAATTATATTATTCGTAAGTATAAAATTGTATATAATTATTGGCATATTAATAGAACAGACAAAAAGGTGAATTGATCAACGCACAGTCAAAAGTGCTGAGCCTAGAAACATGAAATTTTACACTACAGCTACATGTCGCAAGTGGGTGCTACTATAAACGATAATATCTTTATTCTGAGTAATAGGTATTAAATACATGGCCTAATATTATATATATAGTATATCTTATAAATATTTAAAGTTATTAAAAACTAAGTAAATGATTTATCAAAATTTTCAACGCTAGAGGAACAGTTCCCAGAACGTTTTCAGAGATCACAATAAGTTTAATAGTATATGTAAATATATATATCTTCTATTAAATTTCTTATTGGCCGAATGGATAAAGAATTAAAAAATAGTTTTAATATTTGCATAAAAAAATAACTTTGCGTATTATATATATATAATATCATAATTATACACAATAAATAGGTCAAACACATTTCTCTATATATATATAGATAATTAGTGTTTATTTATGTTGGATCGTTGGTATATAAATGTACCTATATCCCCGTCGATGGATACTTACCTCACGTTCATGGGAACATTGCTCTTATCACCTGTAGACCATGCGGTAACGAGGTGCGAGCATCTCCTTATCACTTAAAAGCTGCAACAAATATTCACGAATTCCCCATAGTAGCCATGCTTTCCTTTGAGGCCGGCCTCTTTTTACTTCGAATTAGAAACTAAAGGTGCGTATAAACTGCGAGCATGTTTATGTAATATAAATAGTTACATTACACGAGTATGGTAAAAATTTTTACTAAATATCTTAGAGTTTTTTTGTGGACATGCTAGAACCGCCTCTGCATCTGTACGCGCATTTTAAGCTAAGCGTATGTCGAAACAAAGATGAAATGTAGAACACCACAAGTACAGTAGAGTTTGCTAGATGACTCTGAAATAGGTCACCAACAGCTACTTTGATGAAGAACATATAAATAAGATTAATAAATGTGGGAGAAGTAAAAGAGATCTGTTTGAATTGGTGCATTGATTCTTAAGTTTTTGCCTGCCTCAATGGGAGAAAGGCGTGATTTTGTACGTATATATTATGACTGTTCACAGTTAACCGATTGTAGAAGAAAAATAATTAAGGGTCAAAATAAAAATAAATTTAATGATTGACACCTTAAATTCTGAGATTCTGATTCACCTTTCAAATTGCATTGCATACGTTTAGCTTTAATTTTTTTGTTTTCACAAAGGCGCAGCGTATACACTTAGGTAATAAATTGTACAATCCATATAGCGCTGAGCCTTTCATTCGCGATAACAGTCGACAGACGTGTACAAATGCGGATACGGGAAATCGACATAGGATATCCATTGATGTCATATGCTTGTTTCTTAGATGTTACATTACACGCGAATGTTTTAGACGATATAATAGTAAATTGACAAGCCCAAAGAATTGCAAGGCTATCTATTAAATAATACGTAATATTTGAGACTGACTTGTGCAATATTTTATATATGTGAAAACGTAGATATAATGTTTAAATATAAATTATGTAAGTATTTAGATATAATAAAGATATAAAAGGTAATAAATCTGGAAGTTGTAAATTAATGTATTATGATAAAATATACGTGACTTGATATAACAATATCGATAAAATATTTTTAAATTTACATAGATAGTGTGGGCTTTGATATAGTCAGTCAACGTAAGGGGAAAACTGAATATTTGTTAGCAAAATTTGTTTGGTAATGATAATTGGCATGCCATACGGAATGGCACGAGGATTATCATTACAGTTGATGCTAAAACATTTGATGGTGTAACGAGCGAACTTCACAAGTTCTCTCTTTACACGAACCAACAGAATACGAACTTAGAAGTGATGATGACAACAACAATCAAGGAACGATTATGTTTTATAGAATACACTACAATGTATTAAGGGGATCCCTTCACTTTCACACACATATCGGTTTTTGACGATTCGTTATTAATAGTTTCGTTAAAAGACGAATATAACGAAAATTCGATATGTAGATAAAAAGTCGTAAATATTCGAAGTGTGTGTACGATCGTAAGACAAGAAGCATTATAAAAATAAAAACGATTCATATTCATACATTCGTAATTATTAACGAATTATTTCCCTGTTTGTTGTGTGAACGAAGCCTTAAGATGTTTCTTTGTATATAAGATTTTATAAATAGGATTTTTTGTGACATATTTATTTTGAGAAAAAAAAAAAAACAATTGCGCATAAAAGCATGTAAGTGTAGCTGTAATAAATATGACTTAGTGGATATAATTTATATTTAGAAAATATATTTTGTGTCCACTACAATATTTGTATACAACAAACAATTGTTTATGAATAAATTGAGTCAAAGAGATTAAAAAAATCATATAGAATAGCACCGTTATATAAATTTAAATTTTCTGGCAGAATAGTAAAATAACTTTAAATCAACTAGATTTATTTCTTAGAAAATACGTCAATTTACTAAGCATGATATTTGTAAAATATATTGAAATAAACTATAAAACATGTGAATATATAATTTTAGTTTATTTTACGTAACTTTTTTGTATGGATTATAAAACATTCAGGCGGAAGTCTGTACTGATGCGTTAAGGAGAATTTTCTTTATCAGGTTTATGTTCTTATCAAATCCTTGACAATAGGTATAAATATTATCGCAACTTTCAATAATACTTGTAAATACATCAAATGTTAGGAAAAATATGCTTGTCATGTTTAGAATTGGATAATCTATGATATCGTTTTAGATAAATAAGTACATAATTTATTTTCAAATTCATGATATATCCTAGCACATATCTATATAGGTTACTATGTAAAGTACAGTCAATGTATGTGATATTGGTCATAGATCATTTTCGAGGTATGAATAATTTGTAAAACTAATAAGTTTCTAAATTTTGACCAGTGTTTATTGTTGTTGAAATCATCACACTACAATCACAATGAAAGAGGTCAGAAAGCATAATACTTGAGTATTATAAGTTCTGACCGATAGGCCGCAAACTGGATCATCAGTGTACGCGTATCCCGACCGATGGCACTTTGAGCTGAAAGAAAATTCATTTGGACAGACTTAAAGTATCAAACAAAACTTAGGACTTAGTTCTGCTATATGTATTTGTACTAAATAAAAATGGCGGATCTTATTGGCGGTAAAACGGATTATTTGTATGGATGTAAAGCGACATGCTGTCAAAAAAGTAGGCTTGGATATGGAGGGATTTTAGTACAAGATAAGATAGCATTACACCAGTCATGTTTTGTTTGAAACTTTAAAACTAATATCTGATTCTTTTGATTTTGTTTTAAACGTTGTTTGTTCTTTAATTATCACATTAATCTATGTGTATAACAGCTACAATATAATAAGTTTAAATCCAGTAATTGTATCTGTAAAATTGAACGACTTACCCTTAGGAGGATAAAACAAAATATGGAACTATTCTTGAACTATTCTATATTTTGATGTATGTCTCCCTTGGGAAAAATATTCAATTTTACGAATGAATAAATAATGGAATTTCAATTCGTATTCATTACAAGTTATATATACACGAGTCGAAAAAAGAAATGTGATAAATAAAGAACAAATTTTGGAACATTTTGAATGGAACTGTAACTTCGAATTGCTAGAAAAATATTTACTATTCTGATTTTTAAATAGTATATATGCAAATCAGTGTGTACCTTCTTAGCCCAGGCTTGGACTCCACTAGCTAATTCCCTGGGTGTAAGGATTTGTGCTCCTGTTGATCCTGTGAACTGACCCAGGGTAGAATCCTTCG
This sequence comes from Galleria mellonella, assembly GCF_026898425.1. Classification (NCBI taxonomy): domain Eukaryota; kingdom Metazoa; phylum Arthropoda; class Insecta; order Lepidoptera; family Pyralidae; genus Galleria; species Galleria mellonella. Next base: position 11,120,308 of record NW_026442119.1, read on the forward strand.
ATGACCAGCCAAACTGTTGGTGTAAGAAAATTATCCATAAATATAATTAATTAGGCAATGCTTATTTTATGTCGTAAATGTGACGAACAATCATACGGATTGTCTCAATAGTTACTGTGACTCATAGATGTTTAAACTTTTTGAAAAGTCAAGTATGCACTGACAACATAATCTTGTTAGGTACCTACTTTTTGAAGAACCACATGCTTTTGTTACTCTTTACTTTTCAGATCGAATCAATCGATCAGCATCTTGCTTAATATTAGAAACAGGCGTGACTCTGCCCCTATCAAGGCAAATTACATAAAACTAATACTATAGTGTATTTATGATAAAAAAGTAATATAAACTTACTCCGCAAGTATTAGATAGTTCATTTTCCTCTTGTTCTTTGCGTATCATTGCTATTTTTTGGGAGACGATCGACGCTACATCCTAAAAGAAAAAATATACTCTAAGTATTTTCAAATTAAATTCCTACTTTTGTCATGCATTCTCTTATTTGGTTATGCAGAAATACAATTCATATTATCTTCTTGTATTAAATGAATATTATCTACTTTAATATATAAGTAAGTATTTCAATGTTTAATGTATTATTTCAGTTCTCCTAAAATATAATTCAGAAAAACAAATAGAATGTAATTTTAAGATATTACATTTTTTTTTGTATATGTAAAAATAGTAAATATTTCTATATACAAAAGGTAGTAAGATCCTAAATTCAACTTACTTTTATAGTGCAATGAGCTAATATCGAAATAGTAAATTCTTTTTAAATGATTTCAAACAGAAAGAAGTTTCAATTCGATTATATTTTTTGTTTGTTATTTCATAACTCCGTCAGTTATAAACTGATTTGAAAAATTTTATCTGAAAGGATATATTTACCAAGACTAATCTGGTTTCAAAGATTTTTTTTATATAACATAGGGGGCAGGTGAGCATGCGGCTCACCTGATGGTAAGTGGCTATTGCCGCCTATGATCACCCACAACACCAAATGCATTGCAGGTGTGCTGCTGGCCTTTTAAAAAGAAATATACTCTTTTCTTGAAGGTTGTGATGTATCGTTTTGGAAATATTGTTGCTGGAAGTTGATTCCAAAGAGTGGTGTGTGTGTGCAAGAAAGTGCCTTGAAAAATGCACGGTGGAAGATCGCCACTCATCCAGATGGTCGGGAGGAAACTTGATAGTTAATAAATTGCTTTTTAAATCAAAGTAATTGTTCTGCTACGACGAAATTAGTTTTTTTTTTTTGTGAAGCAGAATCTTAAATTATGATAGTTTTAGAACAAACTTACTATTTTGGAATTTTCAATTCCCGGTGGGTATGCTTGAGGTCCTGGCGCAGGTAACGCAGGGGGTACTGAAGACAGTTCTAGAAAAATAAACTAACTGTAGTGTTTCACAATAAACAACAATTTGATATTTCTATAAATATAATTTTACTCCAAATGGACTATATTATATACACGACATACAACCTCCGTTGCGATGTGGTAGGTACGTAGTTTCCATTCTTGGTCAGCTCAATTTGGACAAACATTTTAATTGATTTGGTTGTGGGTGTTCTGAGTTGTGCCTCCAGGTATTCGTTCCTTGGCTTCTCATAACACAGCTTATCTTAACTTCAGGATCAGACGATTGGTATGATCGTGTGATACTTATTATATATAAAAATTAAAAATAATAATAAGCAGAGATTATTACTACTACTTCTACATTTGATGCCAGGTAAATAAGACTTCCATGGTAGGTTAGATATAAATATTATACTTACGGGTTCCCGATGTGAAACTCTTCATATAGGCAGGCGTTTCGGGTACGGGCGGAGCTGGTAGCGCAAGCGGACCCGGCCTGATGGACAAATATTAAAAAATATATTTGTAAATAAGTACTATGGACAACTTTATCCCGGCGTTCTTATTATATTCTTCTCGTTTTACTACTCTAGATGGCCTTAGGGATATTACTGTTTCAAGTTTCTAATTTTAAATACATGTAAATAAATAATAATAATTGTCAGGCAAGAATAAAACAACGATGTCACAATAATGTTAATAAATATACTGTATAACTAAAAAAACATTATTTATTTTACAAATGTTTAGATGTTTGTTACTCATTTACGTTTAAACAGTTGAACCGATTTGAATGAAATTTGGTAATAGTGTATTGGGTAAGGTTTTATTTTAACACATAGGACACTTCATATGCTAATTCAGCTGTGCAAAGTCATAGTAAGTTACTACTTGATTATAAAATGAGGCTAATGTAATGCTCACCAGAGGGGTTAAATAGTTACATAGGGTATTAAGATATTAATTTATTTATTTAATATAAAACAACTTACTTTGCAGTTTCTGCAGTGTTTGAAGCGATCGCTGTTGTTGTTGTTTTTGTTGGCTTCGAATTTAGCTTTGCAACTTGCTGGAAAACATTTAGTTATACATTAAAAGATGACAGTTTAAAATAATATTACATCTTATATAACTAACTCAAAATAGGCAGAAAAGTTATAATGAAATATTTGCTTAAAAAAGGGAATAAAATAATTTTAAATTGTATAATAAATCTAATTACCATATCTTTCTTAGGTGGCGAGACTGGGACCCATTCTGAAGCCTTCTCTCTGTGCTGGGAGCCAGAAGATACTGGAAACTGGAGTCTGAGTTCCTCTTTGTTGGCTACGGGCAGTGTAGTAGTTTTGATAGGTAATGGGGCACCACCCTGCATATAGTAAAATTAAGGTAGAGTGAGGGCTATGTTAAAATAGTTCTATTTATATCCTCGTCATTTTGTAATAGTAACCCACCAGTAGTTTTACATAAACCAACAGTTGACAGAACACCTATAATAAAATGTGGTACAAGATTGCGTTTTATATCACATTTTATTAGTCAACAAAATTGAAATGAATTTACTAGATTGATGAGGATATGGAGAGAATTAGGTTGATTTTTAAAAACTATTTGATCTGTGGTGGTATAATATACTACTTTATCTTTTTTGATTGCAGGTGAATAACGTACAAACTATTTTTTTAAAGAAAATTTACTAAAATGTTATTTTTACTAAGTTTATTGTTATTAATGAAATACATTCAATTTCATAGTTATAAAGTATGCTTATATTTATGATTTCATTCTACATAAAATAAATGTATAAAAAAGTTTAATATCTTTTTGAACTTACCCTTATATTCATGACAATAGGTGCTTTTTCCTTTACAAGGAATGGATGATGGAATGCTAGGGTATCCTCATTTTCACTCATATCATCATCATTTGAGGACACTGAAGACAGTTCACCAAGAGCTTCCTTCTTTGACAAATGCTTGCAAAAGTCTGTTAGCTCATCAACAGATTTACCTGTTGATTTTAATTGGTGATTAACATATTAAGAATCTTGTGTGAAAGTAGTTTGTATATAAAATTTATAAATATTTCAATACTTTATTATTATATTCAATTTTCATAAACATTTAATTTTATATACAATCAATATTTCATTACTTTATAATTTTGTTAAGTTTTTTTTTTATAAATCTACTGGTCTATAGTAAAATGTATTTAAAAAAATACAAGATATAATATTAAAATCAGTTATAGTGTTTAGAGCAGATCAATATCTGCAAGTATTACCTGTTCATGAGTATTGTGGATAAGTAAATAATCATTCTTAAATTATTAATGCTATCAGCCATTGAGTCAGCACACTGTATATATATTTTAATATTTGCAAAAAAAAAAAAAATTAGTACATGACTTGTGAGGTTTCTAAAATATGGTTAAAGGCACTGATGGCTGGTTCATCCGTCATACTCTTGAAGAGTATCAAACATTGCAAAACTTTACATTTATGTGTATGATTTTTTATTTACCACCAGATTGTATGGCAGCCATGACTTGATTTCTCGTATGCGGCGGCAATGCAGCTGCACCGGCGGGGACTGCGCCATTTTTGAGCATATTAATTGCATTCCTTCTGGCTACTTCCAGAAGACGTTTCTTCTCACTATCTGCTAATTTTACTCCAGTAGGTGATCTATAAACAATAAACAATTATTTTATTTTATACTTTATTGCACCATTTATAAAATAGTAAATACATTTAATTGTAATAAGAAATGATCAATCTCTTCCAGACAACCTTTAGGTAGAGGACATTGAGAAAAGAAAAAAAGACAAAGGGTAGGTGGCGCACTATTATACATGAACAAACATATCAAAAAAAGACAGATGAAATTTCTAAAAATAATCCTTTTGGCATCTATTTGTCTTATTAAGAGTTCACATTTTAACTTTTCTTAAATATTTCTCATGTACAGTTTAGCAACATAGATTATTTTTACAACATATATTAGTAACATACATTGTTTAGTTACAATTATATGATACTAGTTTTTAGCAGTGACTTTGTCTGCATGATATATTTATTATCTGGGATAAAAAGTAACTTATATCGTTCTTCATGTCATATATGTGTATACAATATTTTAGTCTACAAATCTATTCTAACTATTATAGTATTTGGTAACTTTCTTTTAAAAAAAAAATAAACACGCCAATAGGTAAAATAGAATTATTGAGTCATTTAATGTTTTTATGAATAAGTGGGATGATCTATCTATATGTATACAGTAACTACAAACAAATTTAGTCTGACCTGGACCTTCTACTCCTATGTCGGGGCGATCGATGACGGGACCTCACTCTGGATCTAGAGTGTGACCTTCTCCGCGATCTTGACCGATGTCGGGATCTACTTCTCCGCCGCGATTTCGAACTTGAACGACGATGCCGCCTTGTTGAACGTGACCTTGACCTCCTCGATTTGCTTGTAGATCTAAACAATATTTTTTAATAGATGTGTTTTGCATTTACCAATTTTACTTTAAATGTATTTATAAACATTAAATCTATAACCAGACAATATTTCATATTTCAAGTATTAAAAACAATTTGCAACTTTATTTATTTTAAAAGTACAGCTCATCATCATATCAGCTATTATTTTTCCACTGCTGAACATAGGGCTTCCTCATAGACTACCATAAGGAATAGTCCTGAGCTACATGCATCTGACTTTTTGCAATGTATTTGAGATTATCACTTCATCTAGTGAAAGGTTATACTACATTGTGTTTGCCTGTATTGGGTTGCCACTCTAGAACCTTTCTTCTCCATCAGTTGCCAGTTCTTCAAGCAATGTAGTCAGTCTATTGCCACTTAGCTTTCTTATCCTTCAAGCTACCTCAGTCACTTTCTTTTGTGGATATCCTCATTTCAGATAGATGATTCTAAATATATATTTGTAAAACAGTACTTACAACTACTATTATAGTATTATATTATCTGTGCTACAACAGACTATGCAGAGATGCTTACAGAATTTGTATAATAATGTATAATTGTATTATAATATTAATCCAATGAGTGTTGCCTTATCTGTGATATGGTTTTACAGGTTCTTTGAAGCCTGAAGCAAGTTACAATAATTTTTACACTATAGTACTGAAATCCACATACCTTTTCCGAGATCTACTGCTATCTCTTCTAGAAGATTTGCGGGAACTCTCTGTAGTTTTGCTCTTTTTAGTGCTATTTTTTTCTTCTTCAGATCTACAATCATATAAATAACATAATATTGAATATAATAGAGAATGAACTTATTAGTTAGATGACTATACAAAAATTGTTTATAAAAGTATTAAAATGCTTCCAAAACAAAATAGTATCTTCATTTTTTAACATTATACATAATTTTAAACATATTGAAATTATACAATACATAAATTTATTATAGTATAAGTATAAGAAATAAAATGTCTGTTTCTGTATAGCTCTGTTTTGAGTATTTTACTATTAAAACACATATATAATAGAATTACAATAATTTTTTTTAGATACACTAAACAACATCCGTGAAAATGCAAAAATAGAAAAATGGGAAAAGTGGGATAAAAGCAGAGCCATTCATCTGAAGAAAAAAAAACTATAAAAATGTAAAACAAATTTTAGTAGTATTAACTTTATGGTGAATTCAATCGAAATTTTAAAAACAAGAACCCAAGGGTTTTCACTGACTGAAGTATTCCCATAAGGTTATTTGTCACCGAAGAAGTAATACTAGACTGTATAGTCTAGAGTATTGTCTAGTATGAATATGGTGATAATTGAACTTACAATTTAGATTCTTCTGCAGCTTGTTTTTTGAGAATGCCTCCAGGGTCTGAAGATTTGGGAAACTGTGAGTTTGACCCAACTTCCTTAACAGAATCACTAGATGAATCTGTGTATTCCCCTTCTTCATATTTCTCTGCTTTTTTTCTTGCCTCTTCTTCTGCTTTCTTTACAGTCTCCTCAAACACAGTACTAAATTTTAAATTCTTAATTTGAATTTTACCTTTGGACTTATCATTTTCAGTATTTGTTTCATTTTTCTTAGTGTCCAATTTGTTTCTCAGATCGTTTTGATCTTTAGGAGATTCAGGCATAGGGATCAAACTAGTATCAATAAAACTAATGCTGTTTGAATCTTCCGTTTTAATAGGAACTTGCTTTTTAAGTTCTTCTTTTGGTTCTGTTTTAACTTGCTCAGTTTTAACTTTCTCAGTTTTAACTTCAGTCTTGATCTTTTCCTCTTTGACTTTAATATCTTCTGATTTTTTAGCATGTTTGGTTTCACTTTTGACTGTCACAGGATCATGTTTAATTCGCACAGGAGTTCTTGAACGAGGAGAATACGAGGGAGATCGTCCGTAGTCTTTACGTTTTTTGCTTTTACTTTTTTTCCGTTTTTTACGTTTATGGGAATACTCACTGTCATCAGAATCACTACTGCTGCTGCTACTCCGGCTGCGCTTCTTCTTCTCTTTTTTGTGTTTCTTTTTACCCTTCTTTGATTTCTTTACGGTAACTTCATCGATTTTAGGCGGATCTGCATTAAAAGCACCGAAAAGCTCCGACAAAATCTCACTCGATGATTTAGTTGAATCATCCTTTTGTTTCCTTTCTGGAGTAGTTTTTTCCCTTTTAATTAATTGTTCTATTTTATTTATCAAACTAGTCATTTTAATTTGCATTAAGAATACAATTAAAACGTGAATTATATAAAAATGAAAACATTAATAAGCCATATTGCTGTTTCTATGACATGACACATGACATTATGATTGTGACATCTAGTCTGGGTTAGTTTTTTTCTTTTTTTGGTTTCGGCTTCTTAGGATAGCACTAGCCATTTTCAAGTTTGATTAAAAAGCAGAGAAATTGACGCGGAACAAAACAGGAATATAGTAGAGTTGAAAGAGAAGATGTAAGGTATTCAAGCGTATAATAATAAATTAAAAATAGTAAATAAATATATAAATTTATAACTAAAATTGGATTGAAACAGAATAGATGTATAATTATATACAGTTTTATATATTTATATCATTACTATAAAATGAGAAAGGATTCTGTAAACTACTCAGTTGCTATAGTTTAATAATACATTAATATTAGTGGGGAGGAAAACTTTTAGGAAATTAAGGAATATACAATTGCAAATGATTGTAGAGAGGATAGAATAGAAAAATATGATTCAAATTTCCAATGATGCCACATTTACATATAGCTCTATCTATAATATTAAATCGAGTAAGATTTGCAGAACAGGTATGATTTATTCTCATTCTAATTAATAAACTAGTCTACTAGTTTATCTTGCTCAATTTAATTCTGTCTTAATTCTTCAAGTCTGGGTTAGTTATAATTTAAGGACAAAGATTTCGGGAACGAAGCAAACCATAAACGTATGTAGTAGGGATGAACAATATTGATGAAATATAGATAAGTAATGATATTGATAGCGTAGTATCGATATTTCGATATTCTAAACCAAAAAATATCCATGTTTTATAATTTTAAGGTACGTTAGTGTTATGATAGAATAGGAAACAGTTACAGTAGATCGACTGTAAGTCTATAAGTTATGTGTTAAAAATAATCTAAGAAATAGTTGACTTCATACGTTTATCTAAGAATGAGTGAGACTGATTGAAGATAAAGTTATGACGCAACATCGTTCATAAAAACACTGATGTTAAAAGATTTGTGTATCGTTGCTAATATATTTATAACGTAATTTAACGTACATTTAATGATTTTAGTTTAATTATTATAATATAATGAAATTCATAAAATATGAATTCCGTGATACATTTGTATTTTGTAAAATATTAAATAAATAAAAAAAAAGCAATGACAATATTTTGTTAAAAAATATTGATATTTCGATATTTACGAGTTTCCTTACCAATAGTTTAATTTTGATATTTTTTATTTAAATGTCAATATTTTATTAATATAGATAAATATCGTTCATCTCTAGTACATAACAAGTATGTTTCACTACAATAATAGTAGGTAATAGATATTAAAGATGGCTAGAAAATGTTTGAAATGTTAATTATTTGTCAATGACAAATTTTACATTACTAGATTATATATTCGATACAGTTTATGAAGAAAGTTTGCAAGCAGGTTATACCTGAATTTAGTAGGGTTATACGGCCGTATACATTTTTTTTATAGGTGTTAATGAAATAGTAACCCCACCCGCGCTATCGGTATACACCGGCGGGGCACTAGTGAAGGATGATAGATGAGGATGAAGTAGACCAGTTAGCCCATCGTGACGAATTCAACGAGAATTGTTCACGATGGTTTCCAGGAGGAACCACGTGTAGATTGACCTGATAGGGCATATTGCTAGCAATGAGGCTGTCAAACTCAATTGCTAACAATCCCTTTCCCCCCAAACCGGTATACATTTTCTATATGCTAGCCTGCTATGAACTGAGAAACTTGAAAGTGATGGTATATCTTTCATCTTCTTTTTACTAATTTATATTTAAATAAGAAGAAAGTAGACAACCATGTGATTTACAATTTTTATTTTATCATTCCTACTTTATAATTTCTTGTTCTTGGTTTCTTCTATGTAATTCCTTGTTCTTAGGCGATTACTCGCTCTGTGGTAGGTAGTAGGTACATAGGCATAGATTTCTGAATGAATGCATACTCACAAAACGATAATTTTTTTGGGTTGCATTAAATTGTAGATAGTCTCCAAGGTAGTATCTTTAAGACATTTATTGTATGGTAGATATTTTGAGAACAATAATTCCTCAGTATTACCAACATGAAGTTCTATAACAAAGAAATATTTATTTATAACTAGCGGCCCGTCCCGGCGTCGCACGGGTGGACATTTTTACATTTTAAAAAGTGGCCATTAAGGCTGCACACGCGACGGAAGTTTGAAAATGGAGTAACTTCTCTCGTTTTCCCAACATTTCCCTTCACTGCTCTGCTCCTATTGATCGTAGCGTGATGAAAGTATATTATAACCCGCCCAGGAGTATGAAGAATAATTGTACCAAGTTTTGGTAAAATTCGTCGAGTAGTTTTTGTTTCTATAACGAACATACAGATAGACAAACAAAAATTTTACTGATTGCATTTTAGGCATCAGTATCGATCACTAATCACCCCCTGATAGTTATTTTGAAAAATATATTTCATGTACAGAATTGACCTCTCTATAGAATTATTATAAGTATAGATAGATTTATTACAGTAAGTACCTACAGCAGTTTCTACGTATTATAACAAAAATGTTTGTTATAATTCCCGTCCTCGTCGTTTTATTCATATTCCCATAAACAGTTAAGCAAATCCAATAAACACTTACATACAAATTAGAGCGACAATATTTCGGAGGTCTGTAGCGGTTTGCTGGCAGATATGAACATTTTCAATTCATGAACAATTTCTGATAATTTTTGCGTAATTTAAAGTGTAGTGTAGATGTATGCAGTTATTTAAGAGTAGGTATTAAGTAAGTTAAGTTTTTAAATGCTGTATGTCAGAATTATTATAACTCTTTCCTAAGAATTGAGTGAAGAAATTATTGCCTTTAATCTAGGTATAATCGTTATGTCTCAGAATTAAAATTATAATGTTAATTTAAATTAAAACTTAATATATATACACACACAGTAGACTCTGTTATGTCTGTGATACTGCTCATGTCTATAGGCGACGGTTACCATTTTCTATCAGGTGAGTCGTTAGTTTGTTTGCCATTCAAAGTTGTATAAAAAATATATCTTTTGGTATTGTACAAGAAAATTTTGTGTAAATGACAAGCTTAATGTCATGTAACATGGAAAAGGACATAGGCTATTATATCGGCCAATCAACATAATATGTACCAGTCGCGAGTAAAAGCTAGTCCATTATAAATTTAGTTCATAGTGGTTATTAATTTTATAACGTTTATGCATATTTAAACTAAAATTATAATTTTAGAGATAAATACATTGGGGTATTGAAGATTAATTTCTAAAAGCCTCTAAACTAACCCTTTAAAAATGACTCTGTAACATTACTCTTAGATTTGTCTTTGCTTATTGCTGAAAGCTCTGTTGCTGAGATTAGAGTGGGCACCAGACGATTTCGGGGTGGGCACGGGTCATTCAGTCTTTCTCTTATATATATATATATATATATATATATATATATATATATATATATATACTTTATTACACTAAAACATACATTTATAATAACAAATTAGTGACAAAGTAAGCAAAGGTGAACTTATATCTCTGTATAAATAGAGAATGGTAACTTTTTCGTTTTATGCAAGAATATGTACTTAATAAATATATCTACTTACATTTAGGAGTATTCTTTAGCAAGGGGAAGCTATTCCTCATTGCAAGCAATATAACCTTGTCAGATTGATTTCCATGTGGTCCTTCCAGAAATTATCATGTAACCATGATAATTTCTTCCCAGTGAATTCGTCATTCTGAATAAACTAATTTTACTTCATTGTGTTCGTTATATGATAAGCATAAGCTAGTACATAATTTCATTTTCATATATTAAAAAGACATAAAATTTTTGTTTTACGCATGTACTTTAATTAGTTCGAATATTTTAGATTGAGGATTGAGGACTTAGATTTTAAATAAAACCACTTTTTTATGTTATGTCTTTATTGTTTCAATACCTTTGCAAGGTAGGTGATAAACTGATAAATCATACAGAATGGACACTACATTCTTTAAAGCTGCAGGAATTAAAATTTAACTGCGATTTCACTGCAATAATGCAGCGCTAAGGACGGAGCTCGTGTCCTTTAATAACCATTATGTATTTATGGATAGTTTCGGAAATATGGTCTTACAATTAATAATTTACAAGAAATTCTCGAACTACATATATGCGATGTAGATATTATCCACTTAAGTAGGAAAGCTTATAGCATGATTGCATGTGTAATGAGTGTTTTTATTTCAAATGAGTTGCCATCGATTCAAATTGGCTATTTGTAATTATATTATTTGTATCTATGCTTTTAATTTAAAAGAAAATCCAAATTCGAAATTCGAACATATTATTTTTAATAGAATAGTTTTCAACAAATTTTCACACTGAACAAGAACAATTCTAGAAATCCAGTAAAATTATACTTTCAAATTTGGCTTCTCAAATTATGAATTTAAGATGGAAGCTCCTTGCATTGAGCAACATTTAATACAGTCAATATAACGTACCAATTTTATTTTAATAACAAATTAAATATAAATACTAGATACTTAGGCATACTTACACAACTGAAACAAAATATGTTTTTCTGTATGGTAGGTACATTTGTTGTTACTTTTATAAATAATATCCTACCTCGGATATCATTTCTACACATTGTTATCTAGTTGCCAGTCTTTCGGAAGACAATCTAGTCTATGAATTTGGTAAACCAATGACTATACATACTAGCATTAAACGCAAAGCAATAAATAGTATCACATAATAGAATCTCAATATAATTAAAATCGATGATTAACTTCTTAATCTTCCACGGTTATAATACGTACAGCAAACGCCCAATATAGCCTACATACTCGATATAGGTATGTAGTTGTAAAATATATTCCCGTATTAAAATACCTACCTAACTACTTTTCGTATCAAACTTTAGATGATTTTTCAAATATCCAACAATGTATATTGCTTTATATACAAGTGAAACCGAAATGTTAGTATTTTCTTATAGGAGCATTCTACTAGCGAAGGTGAATAGTTTTCCTGAAAGGAACATGAATTGCAAACCAACAATAAATGTTGATCCTTTCATACTAATTTGACAGCTAGACGTGGTATGTTAATTAGTATGGAAGGCTCAAAATGATTTCGATTTCACTTTGTATGCAAAACAGAGTTGTCGAAAATTTTATCGTATCTGAAAACTAGGCTTAATTAGATTCGTTAGTAAAAGTTTTAATAGGGGCATACACTTAACAAAATAACAAAGGCTAGTTTTCAGTTTATATCTCATTTCATGCATGTTAATTTTTAATTTATAAAATCTCATCTAATCTAATATTTTAATAAAATAATTCAAATCAATTTAAAAACGACAAATCATTCATTAACTTATTAGAATGAAAGTTATGCAATTTTATACCTACATAATGGATACCATCAGTTTAAGTTAAAGGTGCTTGAATTTTAATTTGTCGAATTGTGCAATCTGTGGTGCAGTTACGGGAACAATTCCTTCTCATGTAACTCGATATATTTCCAACACCTCTACTTCGAATATACGCTAACATTTTTATCACACAGATCATAACGGGTCCCAAAATTTTTTAAACCATGAGACAGAATAGTTTCCGCCCGATCAACGAGTGGAAATGGTAAGCGTTCGCCTAAATGAGGACTAACTGTGTCAAGAAGCAATAGAACCTCGTTAAGGGATAGGAGATGAGTGTTTTTGGTTACGCAAATGTATTCTGTGCAATTTTTTATATGATTTTTTTAATGAGTTTGCACTTGATCAACTTCCTACAGCTTGGCACTTGGAATGCTCTATTCAATACATAAGTTGCGCAACCAGGTTAAGTAAGTACATACATAGTGCCCATTCATTTCTTCCTCTTATTCATCATAAATCTTTGGTATATATCTGAACTTAACAAGTTCAGGTTCCTAGTGATTCTAGACAAGTTAGAATCATTGAGATCAGTGACTAGGCTAGCGCCAGAGAACGCAGCGTACGACTACAGCTCTCGAATCTGCTGCGAAGCATATAATGATAGATGAATATTCAACATTCGTTGTCGACGATTTCAAAGAGTAAAGACACAATCTAGAGTAGGTATAGTTTTAAAAAAGCTAACGGCTGAAATATTATGCAGAGGCTCTAGTTTTGAATAGAAATTTAAAAAATTATCACGGTTGGATATTATAATTTGTATCGCGCAGATCGAGAGCGCTAGCCGCGACAATCTTAAAGCTACTACTAAAATTCTCTAAGCGATCAAAGATCGCAAGCTAGATTGATTTTTCAAAAGTCTTAAAAAAATAAAATCTGCTAGTGATCAACTTTTTACGCGCTAGCGAGGGCGCAAAACGGCGCGCACCGTTCGGAAACGTTTCTCAAAGCCAAGCTTGGAGTAGAGAGAACGGGACGCGTCGTTTTCCGGACGAATCACGACGAATGGCTTATACCCACGAGCGGCTACCTCTTTGGTTAGACGCCTGGCCAGGTAAATGCCATAGCCTTTTCTACGAAATTCGGGGCGAGTTTGCATTGAGAACATTGCTCCATAGTAGGATTGGACCATCCACGCGGCCAGCTGGCCTTCGACGAAGATCCCATAGGCGGGCAGTTCAGCGACCAGCTTTTCAAAAACCTCACGGCACTCGATGTCGCTCGCTGGGTACAGGTCATGTACCGCTTTCATATTTTCCGGCTGCAGGCGAACTAGCTCCACGTCCGATGGCAGCCTAGGAAAAATTTAAAATACAATTGGATCATGCTATTAATAAAAGATGGATTAAAAAGGCTGTAATATTTAGTGAGTTAAAATGTATATTTTGGATTTCAAATTTTATGGATTTTTATAAAAATTGGTTAATTACTATTATATTATACTTAAAGGTAAGGGAAGAAAGATATTTCAGTGAGAATAATACCCATCAGTATCGGCCTCCTCCGGTGGGTTATCACAGACGTACACATCACCAGTGATCTTGTCATGGGCTTCATAGTGTCTCTCGAAACGGTTGACTATGGCTTCGTGGGTGAAGTTCAGGTACAACGGCTTGGTGAGATCCAGTAGGACGTCCTCGGATGTGAGTAGGTCCACCAGCTCAGCGCGCTCGGACGGGCAGAACACCGTCACGCTCTCGTATGGGTGGCTGTTAGGCTGGAAGGTACGACGCAGTTTTATATCAAAAAGTAAAGATTTTATTTTAAGAGTATTTATTACTAACACTAAATAGACATGACCACAGATAGGGTATATATCCACATTATCTAAGACTACTAGTAAAACGGCTATAGCAGTATGCTACCATTAGGATTTTGTTCCATAAAACATATTTTGACCAACATGAAAATAAAGCCTATCTATTGTAAATATATACATCAAAATTGGTGGAGAAACTTGATACGGACTGACTTGTATTGCTAGTCTACCTACTGTCTGTCTACGATGTAGCGATGTGATGATAGCAGATAGTAAATTTAAAAAAAATCAATAAATAACTCATAAGACAAATAAATATAAGAACTATGAAAAACATTAAGAATAAAATGAAAGAACGTAGAAAATACAGTTACTGCGGACTACAAATCGATGTAGAGTCCATAGTGTATCCAATTCTGATCAAGTATTTTAACTTACTAGTTGACTTTACACATCAGCGATCGTATTTCAAATCTTGTAGTTTGTAGACTACATAAAAAATTAATTAATAAAAATAAATATAAAAATTCGAAGTGGGCGGAGTTTAAACCGTACCTTTCTACATCATGTCAGGGTAAGGTAAGCTTTTAGTTTTAGCTCTTACTTATCTACAGATAAGTCCGAAAAAACACGCTATAATGAGTGACTCAGAAGGAAAGGTGAGTAAGGCCTTGTTATTATATAAGTAATATTGTATTAATTTTAGATTTAATTCTATTTATCTATTTAGACTTAAAGTACAGAGTGAATACATGTACATGTCAATAACTTTATAATTATATAAATAATATTCAGTAGTAAAGCCAAATAATTAGAATAAGAGTAAAACATATATAAAATTTGTACACAATAGTTTATAGTGAAATTGAGGTGGTAAATATTCATGTTAAAACGTTGAACGTACGTTGAAGTTCTCTTCACGACGCGACGTGAGGGTGTGACGTCATTACACGATGAGTAGGGTTGTCACAACAGGAAAAGACGGAGCGGTTAAATGCCTCACTTTGAGGCTTGGCTTTACAAAGTTATTTCCGGAAACATTCAGTGGCCTATTTCACTGAACTATAGACCGGTTGACGGTAATAGAGTAAATATTACTGTCAATACTACGTATTTTACTTGTTTAGTATTCTCTTTCTTCCTGAGTATGTGTGAAAAAAAAAACGCTGTGTAAATTCTATAAATATATTATAAATAAGACTATGTTCCACAAAAGAAATATGTAATATCAAATCTAATGTTATAGGTCGTATACGTTTACGTAAGGGTCGGCAACGCGCGCGTAATACCCCTGGTACTGCAGGCGTTCATAGGCTACATTAACCGCTTACCATCAGGTGGGCTGTATGCTTGTTTGCCACCTCAGTGGTATAAAAAATCGAATGATAAAAATATTCAAGTTTATGTAGGTAGGTACAAAAGTAAATTGATAGAAAGGACAAGTCACGCAATATATTAACAATTATAGTAGACCGCCATTGATATTACAGATATATAGTTGATAACTCAGAACTTTGCTTTCATTGTCGGTATCTGATTTATGTTATGCACTTATTTACATATTTGAAAGTAGTTGATCTATTACGTATGTAGATGTAACTAGAGTCTAGTTACTAGATTGATTAGGATAAAATTTTGTTAAGAATTCAATGCTCAACTGTGGACATAAGATACGGTGGTTTATCCCATGATTGACTGACATCCCGCGACTTTATTTAGAAAAAAAAAAAGACTAGCTAGAAATGAAATAACTTAATCATCGTTTTTTTATAGAATGTTAGACCCTATTTTTAATGGATGAAAATGAAATGGTAACCCGTTTGCGCTATTGGTGTATGCTGGCGAAGCACTAGTGAAGGGTAACAGGTGAGAATGAAAACATGTCAGTTACCCCATCGTGACGAATTCATGAATCAACTATAGATGGTTTCCAGGAAGAACCGCGTGGAGGTTGACCTCATAGGGAATGAGCAATTTGAACGGTAGTTCCAGTTAATAATAATTCCTTCTCTACCTTATTTGACCCTACTAATTAGATACACATTATTTCGTTTGTTGTCGTTCAATAATCGTTTGCAATAAAATGTATCTTACCGTACTGGTACAGCCAGGGAAATGCAGACAAATTGGATCCTCCGGCCAATTTTTTGCTACATAAAAATGGAAGTCCCACACTTTGTTGTTTAGATATGTTTGAATCGTTTGATGGAACTGGAAAGAGAAGAAAAATATTTGTTACAATAATACCACTTATATTAAAGTTGCGTACGAACGTCAAAATTTTGTTCACGACCATTAAAATCGATCGGTAGAATCAATCTCTCTTCACACGAACCCGTCTTATTCACTTTACTATTGATCTGCCAAATAGTAATATGTAGCGTTGTAGATAAGTTCTATGTATTTAAAAAACCTAGTAAAAGTACAGTTTGAAAAAAAAATCCTTTTACTCTGCAAAAAGTGCCAGGAATTTTGTTAGAAAAATTATACTGCTCGTTTTGTACATAAGTAAAGTTTTAACTAAAGTTCTTAATGCCCTTAACAGATAATGTAAATATCTTTATTAAACTACGATAAATCCTGCCATATATCCTTGCTGTTGCTGCTGGAGCTAGGATTGCACTCTGTTACTTCGGATTAGTACATTTTGCTGAGTATTCGTACAATACGCAGTATAATATGGCCAAGTATATTGTTACATTTATCAAAATAGCAATGGTCGTCAAAAGACGAGTACACTAGATAAGAATCTAATGTCTATTCTGAAATGTACAATTACCTTTAAAGATTCAGGCATATACTGTACTAAGATATCGGCTACTGCTGGGAGCTCGTCTTCTGTTACCAATCGAAAGTTTTTCCCCTCGGGCACGATTTCCATCTCTGGAACAAACATGGCACGTGCTTTTATTGGTTCCCGCATTGTGTTACCAAGTCACGCGATGAAATGTGAGTTTGTTATTAAATGTTGTTTATGTATTATAATAATACAGGCTTATTTTAGGCATATATATATATTAGATATTCTGTTTTGCGCTCATTTTTGCATTTTGCATAACGTGAAAAATATTCTGTGTTGTCCAAATTTTACCATGTGTAGATACTTACATAGATATATTTCAACAGCATCGTTAACTTATTTAAATGAACAACTTTTTGATAGATACCCGAATTTGGAGTATCTATTCAGGAGCTTCAGACCGTAATCTCCGAAATTTTATACTACGAGTATATTGGATTGGATCGTTGCATTCGGTATTTTTATTTATGTATAAAGTGTGAGTTTTATTGCCAATCTCTTTACCGATCACCTTTACTCTTGAAATTAGGCAATTCTAAATAAAATTTAGTAGACTGTAAGAAATCCAGGGACATATCTAAAGCGAATATTATTTTTCTAATTATTTAGTTCTATGTATATAATGACGACTTCAAAAAATTTTATACGAACTACATTTTTAGGTGACAAATAATAACGGCAAATGGATGCTGTTGATATATTATTATAATAAATATATTTATTATAAATGATAGCAGCAATATTAGTAAAATGATAAAGTTGTTATGATCTTACCATTGCTAGTAAAAAAGATAATGGCATAGATACTATTTTAGAAAGTGCCATAAAATTCCATTGCAATTTTAAAAATTAACATTTACCATAGTTTTATTTTTTTATTACCATAGTTTGTACTTTTTGAATGCGAATCAGAATTTTTTTATTATTATAAATTCTAAAATGTGAAGCATGAGAGGCGTGTTACTACCCCTCCATGATTTGGTGTTAATTTTTTTAAATGATAAAAGACACTATTATCAGAAAATGTTGATTATCATTATGATTTGCTGCATCATTATCATTAATGATAAGATCATGACAGGATTACAATAAACAATAATGTGTTAAAAGGTTTATGAATTAAGTATAAAAAGGGTTTGAGACTTCTGAAAATTAATATTAATAAAAATGGCAAAGCGATGATGTATCAATTGTAAAGAAGGTAAGAATTCATTCACATTACCGTGGGTATAAAAGAGTTATAACCTACAAGACTAGCAACGTCTGTATTGCCTGCAAAAATTTCAATTATATCATGATAGTGGCACAACAAAGCAAACAAGCAACGCATTGTATAAAATAAGCTCTTATAGGAAAGTATACAATTCTTATTAAACTCATATATATATATAATATGAAGTAAATATTTCTACAAGTGTTTTGTAATTTTAGGGTAATTAAAAAAATAGTCAGAAATATAGAAATGTATGATGAGGATGCAGACGTTGCTAGCTTCGGTGGAACGCGCTCAACCTAAGCAGGTACACATAATGTCTACAAACCTGCGGTGAAGAAGCATGGTGGACTATGGTCCATTCCCTTTTTGTGATGGTGTCCTGTGCCCTGTAGTGGAACGATATATTGTATACGAATGTATGTAATATTGTAGCCATAATCAAATTAAAGTTTTATTTAATTCACAGTTAATGTGCAGAATACCATATGACAGTAACATTAGGTAATCATGAGAATCTGAAACAAACCTAACTTATATAAATAAAAATATATTCATTGATCAAAAGTTTGATCGTCGTTGCTGGCAAATTACTTAGCCAGACTTTTTATATATTTATATTATTCTTTAGAAATAAAGAATATGCTTTTTCATATATGTAATTTATTTCAAACCTCGGAGTTCTAATTATTAGATTATTTTTATTAGTAGGAAATATTATAATAATAATCAAACCCACTGTTTATGCGTTATAAAGCTATTTTATATCTTTTGGTTTCCTAATATGAAATACATAGTTTCTAACATACAAAATATTATAAACACGTAATTGTTTTGAATAGGTAAATTTATTATTTAAAAGAAAACAAGAGAGCATTGTGACTTAGTATTAGCTACATAGGTGTTAATAAATTACTCTGAGACTCCATATCTATAAGTTGGTTTATGAATAAAATAATATTGTGTTGTCTTAGATAGAGCATGTTGTTCTAATTTTATATGTCCAGTTTCAAAACATTAACAACTTTAAAGAAATAAATCAGTAATGGTAAATTTATATTTGAGTATGTTTGATAAAATTTGGGTAAATCCAGTGTCAAGTTCACCACAATGGCAACAGTGGACAAAATATTTAGGAAAATTGAGATTCAGCAAGTCAATATTTTCTAGATATGTATTTTCATGGGAGGTTACTACCGTAGGAGCAATATTTGGTAGCTATAAAAAAAAATTGTAGGTGTTGTTGTTCATACTATTATGCTAATACGAAGTTATGAAAAAGTTAGATCCTTACTAATTTATAGTAAATTATAAACATGTAGGTCAATGTAGATATATCATTAATCGTGCTTTTAACAATAGGGTAGCGTGATGAAAGTTACTGTACATGCCTGCATCAGGTCAAGGCACAATGCAGTGTAGTAAAGTAGTACAACACAACCCCGGTGTGATGCGAATAAACTGTAATTAAGATTTCGTTTCACAAAATTAGTATGAGACCAATACATGCAATATTTCGTTTAAAAAAGGAAACGTTACTGAAATTGGTTCAGTATTGCCGAAGATATCGTAAAATACATAATACATAAAAACTATAAAAAATGCAGTCTAATTGAGAATGCGGAAATTAAGACATTTTAAAAAATATTTATTTTATCGCTATTTTGTATGTATATTACTTGATATCTTCATATATTCGTGAATGCGAATTACTTAAAAAACACTGTTGTATTTGTCCTATATTAATTTTATTAAAATAAAGTATTTGTTAAAAAATAGATTACGTTCATTAAAAAAAAATTGATATTTTACAATAAATTTTCAGTGGTATATGGTTATATTATGAAAGAACTCTAACTCAACTGTAGTTAAGTATGTTACTTTAGGAAGGCTGTCAGTGATAAGTAGTTAATGGTGATGGATGACGCGAATGTTGGCTAAAGAATAAGAAAGAATTAAAGCTTAAACTTTTAACTAAGTTACTTATTGGAGTGTATATCACAACAATTTAACTTTTTGTTATCATAAAGAGTTATTACCCATAGATGCTTGCAACACCAAGGGTGTCACGTGCACGTTGGCAACTGTGAAGAAACCTTAATACGTTCTTTTTGAAGAACCCCATTCCGTAGTCTGAGCGTTCCCGGAAGGAAAGTCTACTGAAACCGTAAAAACATCAAAATATCGGTTCATACTTAACGAAGACAATTTCCGACTGCTTTTTAAACCGATATCAAAAATGAGGAGGTTCATAATTAAACTGTTGATTTGTTTGTATGTTGCGAGATTTTGGAGCTACATTTTCTTGTTATTATACGTATATGTATACAAGTTTTTTGGGGCTTGGTAAATTATACAAATACTTCAATGGATATATTGAGTGGAAGATAAAGAGAAAGATAATGTACATGCTAACATTACATGGGAGTCATGAGAACCTATTCCTAGTACAACACTAGAAAAACTAAACTTTTTTTTATAAGAAATCATGGATCGAAAAATCATATTTCAACCCTTTAGGAATCTTTACCAATCTTTAGGAAAAGTTATTTCATTTCTTAAAAGTATCAACCTTGAATTATTATGACCGATATACCAAACTCAAGGCAGGTTACGATTTAAAAGATCTATCTTAAAAGAAATTTATTGAATTTATTAAATAAAACGAAAGTTGGAGTGCATGGCATTTTGTGTTCTCAAAGAATCGGATAAAATGAGAACGCGGTTAGGAATACCAACCGTTAACAAAGGTTCCATTCAGAAAATATCTTTGGAATACGTGAGATTACGTGAAGGTAAAATTCGTCTTAATATCGTTCTCTACGAAGCTTATTAGTCTTTTACAATTTTATTTTGCTCTCTTTATGTACTTTTATTGAAATTTTAATGTAAAATATTGATTTTCCCCCATTATGAGAATTCAGCACACTCACTTACTTATTATTCAGTATTTTGTTTTATGTATATATTGCTAGTTTTGACATAAGATATAGAATAGATTATCCCGATAACAAAAAATGGCTCTGGTAGGTAGCGGTCGAGAACGAAACAACCTTTGCCCTGTTAGCTACTATGAACATAATAATAATAATAAATATAGCAAAGAAATAGGTACAAACCGATAAGAATTATTTACATACATACATACATATCTGTCACGCCTGTCTCCCATTAGGGTAGGCAGAAACAATGGAACGCCAAATACTTCGAGAATTATTTATTGAATAATATATTAAGGAGCAATAGATACACCCTCGATTTTAACAGGAAGAGTGAGTACTAAATGCAGTGGAATTCAAGGGCAATGATGACGTCAGAATCATTGCATTTCTGGCTGCTATCACTTTGAATATACATTTGTATGAATCAAACAGTAACATCTTGTAATATTTGTAAATATATAGAATAAAAACGAAGGCGGTAGCTACTAATAAGCTGGACACGTGATGCTAGCATGTGATGTATATTTTTTTTGTCTCTTTTTCCACTAGTTAAAATTATTCTGATTTGAATTTAACCTTGTATGGCAGTTGTATTGCAATTAAATAAACATCATAAAAGGTTTATAACGAAAACAAAATGCTCAGCGCAGTTTTGAAATGCGGTTTGATTTCAAATGGGCGGATAAAGTTCCAGTATCAGTTTAAAAGGACTTCGCTCGTTTATTTGAAAAGCAATTAAGGCTTTCCATTCTTTTATTTTACTTTTGGCAGCTCGATTGTACATTTATTTTTCATTTACATAAATGTAAAAAAGTTTGTAATGATTTGTGGTGTAACAGTTATGTAGGCGACGAAAACATTTTTATAAAATGTAATATGTAGATGAATTCTGGATTAAAGTATTGGTATATTATCAAAATTTTATCCTAAGTCATGCGGGCAAAGGTAGGTTATGAAGTTAGGTATTAAATATGGTTATTACTTTTTACGAATAAAAAATTAGTGTAGATACAATCTTAATATACAAAGATTCTTTAAAAAAAACGAGATAATTTTTGATAAAATCTGGAACAGTATGTTTTCTTTTTTATCAACTGTTATGTAAAATTAAAGAATTTAAAGGTTATTAAGTCTTAGAGTATACGTAAACAGTGTTTTGGTTTTGATTTTTAGCGTATAGTGTTCAGTGGTAATTACACCCAAGTTAGCTGTATTTTTATTATACAGGTATTCTACAAATAAATAGTTTAATAATACAAAATTGAAAAAAAATCCTCATTGGATCCTTAATTAAGTTATGTATGTATTAGGTACATGTAATTAAATAGTGAAATTATCACCAAAAGAAACAAGTACAAATAAAATTTTTGGAGAAGACCAAATTATCAATAATCCACCTTCCGATTTTAGTTAGACTGATATACATGGATACCCTCTGGATACTATTGTCGGTAATTCTTGATGAATTCAGCATAATGGATCAATCGTCCTGATTTCCTCTTTACCTATCATCACTTATTATTACTCTGCAAGTGTAATTTAGCACAGGCAGGGTTACTAATGCTCTAATTACACTTTCATTCATAAAAAATCTTTATCCATTACCCCGTGTAACAGAAACGAATCGTCTCTTATTTCAAATTTGCTACTTAAGCCTCAAGCAATCCATTTAATTCCGTCAACAAGGCCCAATAAACAAACATCTTATCCGATAGACTTTGTTTTATTTTATGGTTATTGATAGGTTTGGTTCATGTTTTGAATTCTTTGTTTCAGTTTTAAAGCATTTACTTTTGAGTAACACTCAAGATCTTTACCTCATAAAGGTCAGTACTTGTATCACAATCTTCCGCATTCGTTGACTACTAGGTCAAGTGTATATTTGATATTATATATAAAAAAAAAAAACTAGCTTCGCACGGTTATTGTGAAAATAAAATACTGTCAAGCGAGTAGTACGCTGATAATATAACATTCTAAAGGTGAAAGAACTTAAAATTAGTTAAGTATTTTTTAATTTACCCATTATAAACAATATTTCCCCATTATAATAGTAATTAAGAAATCAGAGTATGGTAGAGCTGATTCAAATATTAAGTTGTCAAAAATAATTGATTCTATAATCAACTTTACATGGTGAAATGAAAGAATCATTACATTTTTATGGAAGTATTATATCAGAGAATACACAATTTTTCACGAAAAAAACTCTGAAAATGTTATCTTGTTTACACATATTTTAATTACATTAATATTTTTTATTATATTTAATTATTAATTATATTAATATACAATAATTTAATTAAAAAAAATTATTAGTAAACACGTACTTTTACAGCTCCGCGAATTTAAATTGAGTAACTTGATTTAAATCAAAGAAAACCACTATACGTTAAAAAAAAAAAAAAACTTATCTGTGCTGTGATTCCTTATAACCTTAAACAATCATCGAGTTTTTAGCAAGAACTTTGTATATTTTAGCAATATAAGAACACTGGTGAGATAAGTTGATTCCGTTATAATACATAAAAATAATACTACCCACATAGTTGTCGATTGTCATGTCACAGTCACTAACTATCAAAATTCAGTGTTGCAATAACAGAAATTACACGTTCAGAAATTTCGGAATATTTTGACCATCTTACACTGATAGTTGAGAACCATAATTAGACATCTAATACTACAATAGTTGTCTAAATATAATATTGAAGGAGGTACATTTATAAACTATATTTATATTGCACACATAATAATATGGCACCAAAAATTAATTGCACACAATGCCATAAAGTTATTAAAGATAAACATTTTCTTGTATGCTATCAATATAAACAGCCATATGACCTTATTTGTGCGAAGAAAGAAAAACTTTATTACTTAATAAAAGTCATAAAAATGGATGAGTATGTATCAATTGTACACGTTCTGTAATATTAAAACGGACTACTAGTACTCCAACTCAAGACAAAAAAGTATCCACTTCTAGTTTCGAAAAAAACACACCTGTGATATGTAAAGAATCAATTATAGTGACCTCAAAACATACTTCTTTACAATCAGATATTATTACTAATACAAAATACTACGTACCAGTAACTAATTCGTTTGATTCATTATCAGAAGAAAATGAAACAAATCGCTCTAATTATAGGAGCGATACTTTAAACAGAAGCTATCCAGAACTTAATGTATATACTCGTATGAAGTATGAATCAGGAGACCTTAAACTTCAAATAGAAACCCTGGGACTAAAACTTGAAAAAGAAAATATGTCACTAGAGAATAGTACTTAAAAAAAAAAAACAATTAGCGGAAAATGTTTATCAATTAAAACAGCTACAAAATATATGTCGAATTACACCTACACCAAAATCCACGCCTAAAATAAACAAGAGAAAGAAAATAAATTACGAACTTGTGAATAACTATCAAGAAACATTCGAAACTAAAAAAAAAATAGAACAAAACTCAGTAGATGACAATAAGTTACAGGAAGAGATCCAAAAAGAGAAAACGAGCACACATGAAAATATAGATATTAAACATGAACTAAATAAGATATATATAATTGGGGGACAACAGTGTCGCGGAATGGCATCAGCACTATACCGCTCTTTAAAATGCACTAAATACGAAAATTACAAAATAAGTTCTTTTATCAAGCCTAATGCACGTTGCGAATATGTATTAAAAACCACTGAGACATTAAATGCTAATAAAAATGATAAAATTATTGTAAACATTGGAATGTGTGATACTAATCCCAGTAAATTATTTGCGGAATTAAGTTACTTCCTAAAAGTTCATAATAAGCCAACTGTAATTGTACTGGGCATAAAAATTATATACATTTAAATGAAAATAAATTAAATAAATTCATAAATATGTGTTTCAAGAATTTTGATAATTGTATTTTTTTGGATTTCTATGACATCAATTATTATGATAGAAATTTAATGTATAAAGTATGTTATAAATTAAATTTATTGATTAACACTATATATTACGAAAATATTTTTTTGAGTTTTATTATATCAGCCGTTAAGTGTCCACTGCTGAACATAGGCCTAAGGGGGATTATGCAAAGTAGTTGCCGCGATTGGCAGCGCGTTGACAGCCGCATTTAGGCTTTGGTGATATTTTAGGAGGGACACTGCTGCCTATCACTCGAACATTTAGTTCTCTTAGTCATCCTTACGACACTCACGGGAAAGGAAGGGATGGTCCATCCTATGATGGGATATGTACTTGCCTGATTATTATTTATTGCCGAGGTTTCACTGAAAGTCCGAAAGAAGTGAAGTCGCCGTTCATTTCAGTCCTGCTATGATGCAATCCACGTCAAAATGTCGTCAATAAAAATCAGATATGTATATACGATTTACCTGTAATTGCGTGGCGTTTAGTCCTCATCGTAAATTTAAAATTCGTTGCATTGAGAATAATGTTCTAAAAAGATGCTACTGATTTCGCATTCACCTGTATTATCTATCGTCTTATATTTTGTTACGATACACTTACTATTTAGTATATATACCTATATCATATGGTAAGGTGCTATCATACATTCTGTTTATGTCAAATTTCTCCCGGTCACGTCATTTCCATTGTTCGGATACGTAACTGGGTTTGCGTGTGAATCGCTTTCGTTGTCGCTATAGGGCTGCCTACTAAACTACTGACGTCTCTATCAATACAGACACCTTCTATTTGTTATCCTTTATGGAACGAATATCAGCGGTGGATTGCTTTAAACATGGATTTTAAACGTCTGGTATCTTTCTCAATCTAACATGCATTAAGTAAAAGTTGCACAGAGTCGTGAAACGTGCTACATCCAGCACCTCATAACCAAATATCGAAATTATAGAACCAACATCGATGACCAGATTATGAATATCTTTGATGAGGTCATGAATGTCAAGTAAACACGAGTATGATATTTCGATAGGATGGGAGACGGTAAGTACATCAAGGCGGTATTGGTGTAGTGACAGAAGAGTCCTAACATGATGTTCGAAAGCCATAATGTGGACAATTGGGGATGCAGTGAATAAGGTTAGTACAGAAGTTGTACGACGAAAAAAAGGGTTTAGCCTAGTGAAGCGTGGATGTGAAATGTATAGATGATCAGGAGTACAAGAAAGCTTTGAATAGGAATATATATGTCTATAGGTGTCCTTGGTTCAAATCCGAACTAGAAATCAGAAAATGATTTTTTGTAATAGTTATTAGGAGGTCAATGGTGATGGAGAATATGAATGCTAAAATGAGTATAAATGCAGTGTTGATCTAGTTATATGACGAAATAGAAGGGTATTGGTACTATTATTGATATTCGATTTAAAATCAAATTAAATGAAGACTGTCTATGGGGCCCTGCTACGAACATTCTCTACCGAAAAGCAACTAAGCGTGTGGTTGATATTTCTAGAGATACTAGAGTTTGTATAGAATATGTATGCAGATTGGCTGAGTTATAATATAATTATCTTCTTTACGTAGTTCTAGTTTCTAATTTTCTTCCACTTACTGATATTTTATCATGAGAAACAAAAACAATATTTACTTACTGTAAATGCACGTAATAAAAAGATAACAGAGTTATGTTCTCTGAAATTTAAGAACAATAATATTTTATTCTAGTATTGAGTTTTAATTATCTATTACTAGTGGAATGCCATTAGGGGGACAGGAGAGCAACCCTGGGTGTCGCTAGTCGACGCCGCGCCGCGCCGCCGCGTCGCCCTTGAGTCTGCGGAACCACTGCAGTGGACGCCTAGCTACTTACGTCTCTGATATCGATTGTTTTTTACGCCTAGGAATATATATATAATAAGCGAATCATCAAATCCTAGAATCCAAGATGTCGTTATACTTAACCGGTAGCGACCCCCTGATTTTATCGCCTAAGACAAGCCGTATGTTTCTGTAGGAAACTGTTGTAGAAGTTGTTTGGTTCCTTTGACCATATTAGATGGCTGAAACCTCACGATTAAGAATAGCGGATGTTGATTTGCGAATGACAAAAAATATCTACAGGTAAGAAGCAGATGGTCTATGATTAAAAATATCTCTGGATACTATACGTAATGATCCATGATGACTAAGATCGGAACAGACGGATAAACTTATTGACGGATAATTCGATTGAGAATTATGATTCTCAGTAGGTAATGAACTAGATGTTAGGACGAGAAGTAATGTCATGTCACTCGTATTAATCGTAGAGAAGAGTTTTGGGATTTTATATGAAGAGTGACAGAGGATTGTCTTAGAAAATTAATTAAACTGAGAGACAATGTTAGGTTAGGCTCGCCTCTTGTCACATTACATTCTGGTAAACCTAAGCTCCTAAATGTGGGGATGTTGAGTGATTACACACACTTATATTTAATACATATAATCTGGGAATATAATCAGAGTTACTATACTATATTATTAATTTTTTGTTGAGCTTAATTAATCTTTATGCTTTTTAATTTCAACTCCGTTGATTCTTATTTTTATATAAACTCGAAACTTTGTTTCAAAAGATAAACTTAACTTTAAAATAATAACAAGTAAAATACGTCTCACATTTACATATTCAGTGGGAAAGATAAAGGTAATAAAAGTAACAACGAAGGAAAAGGGGAAAGGCAGATGAAAAGAAAGATAATAAAATTACTTTATAAAAATGATTTTATTTGAAACATTCAGAGTTATTATTTTTATGAAGTTTTATAAATTTGTAAAATTAAATAAATACGGTTAGAATTGGCTGTCTGCAATTTGCCATTTCGTTATATAACTACATACAAGTATAATTATTTTTGCTATAGAAATTATGTCATAGAGAAATTTAAAGTTGATACGTATTTATATATTTTTACGCCTAGTTTCGCGCAGAAATTGACATCAATAAAGTCTCTCTTATTTCATACATCTTCTATATGGGGGACTATTGACTTCTTCCTAAATTACAACGTCGCTTTCAAATCAAATATTATTATGTAATCATTATAATTGTGCTAGAGAAGTTAAGAAAAATTGTACTGAAGCGATATTTTTTAAATAGATCCAAACTAAAATATGGTTGAGCGATGACTGGCACATCCGAAATACATGGAATGAAAAAATATCTTATATATAAATAAGTAACTTTTGAGTTACTTGCGGGTTCTTCGCAGCAGATTTACAACACTTCGAATTCATCAGTCAGTAGAATGATAAAATACTGTTACTATTACTCAAAGAGCTTGTGAACAATTTCATTCGAATAAAGATGATTTCTACTTTACTAGTTTTGATAGAGCATGGTAGGTCGTAGGTATCGTAGGTAGGTGGTTAGATTTTAGACAGACACACCTAGGTAACAAAAAGTACCAATAAATTTTGTTGTAGGTGTGTTGATTTGTCTCAAGGTCAGCGGTCATTCAGTCACGTCTGCGGAAAAACGCCTGATGTTATCAAATGTTGAACATACGAGTATTATTAGCTAACATTATCTACTGTATTGGTTGAGGGGGGGGGGGAGGGAAAGGGATTGTTAGTAATGGGGTCTAACTGACCCACTGCTAACAATACGCCCTATCAAGTCGACCTCCACGAAGTTCTCCCTGGAAGCCATCGTGTGAAATCGTGTTCCAATTTTAGTGAAATTTGTCACGATGGGCTAATTGACCTGCTTTCATCATCACCTATCATTCCTCACTGGTGCCCCGCCAGCGTATACTGATAGCGCGGGCAGGGTTACCATTCCATTATCACCCATTATATAAAAAAAAAAAAAAACTGTATTGGTTGATAGGTAGTCTAAATTTAAATAGTATTACCTACTTAGATGTTGTGAGTAAACCATTATTAATTATAGTTAATTACGGAAAGGAACCTGTTCATTAGGTTTTTATTGTTAAATTACTGTATCTAACAGTTTATAATTAGATTAACGATTGGTTAGGCTTCTTCAATCATGACGAAATTACTCATAGGCAGTATGCGGTTTAATAAAAGTATAAATTTATACGATTAAATAAATAATCATTAAAATCGATTTATAAATGGCGAAGAGAACGTAGGCATGTAAGTAATATATACAGAAAATACTCAAAGTCAAATTGAGAGAGAATCTCCTCCATTACAAAGTCCTTTAAGAAGATACACCTTTGTACCTACTAGATATAAATACAAGCTCTCTTTTCGAAGGTATCGTATTATTCTTTTATTCATGGTATCGTTTAGAAAAAGTTGAAAGGTTTTTGGGAATAGGCAATTTATTTTGCAATAAAATACTGAATATTCTTTATTCATTAATTAAAAAATTGTATATATAAGTTTTTTTTATAAAGAAACACTTGTTCGTAATTTATATTTTACTAGACATTAACCATGATTGTTTCCGGGAGTACCGCGTCGCGATCGACTTGACATGGTATATTGTTAGAAATGGGGTCGCTAATAGCAGCTAATAGTCCCATTATTACAATTCCCTTTCCCTCATATTACGTTAATAGCTGACTTTTTGTCAGTTATTTTCGGCAGAAACTGCTTGTTGAATTAGACGGTAGGGTAAAAAAATTAACATATATAAAAGTGGCAAAAAGTATCCTTTATAATAAATGATATTACTCTAACTTTGTCATAAATAGAAAATACCGCGATCAGTGCAAACAGGATGCAGGAATCGAACCCACAACAACAAACGGATAAGGAGTGAGATACTGCGTCGTCATAGATCGTCTAAAATAAGAATGACCTAATACTGTAGCCTGATTTTTCTTTTTTGTTCCATCCAGCTCTTTATGATTATATTTTTAATTCATCCAACCACAGTATTCATCGAAAACTAGGTTAAAATATTCAGTCTGTAAAGCAAAGCTTCTAGCAGCCAAGTATTTATAGCTTAAAAGAAAATGTCATTTTCAAACCCTTGAATACTAAAAGGCGAAATCTTTGCCCCATTACAAAACACAGTACAGTCTTTATAAATCATATCATACACTTCTGTTAATTTACCGATAATGGTCTTCTAAAATTTACAGATTTAGATTAAACTTTTGTTAAAATTGAATAAGCAAACAGATTTACTTGTATATTTTAATTGTTTCTAATATACTGTCATGCTTATAACTCATCTGTAAATATTTAATTGTATTAATATTGGGATGAATAGTTATTCTATGTGAAACCTAAACCCGTAAGTATGTCCGTTAATTAAATATGTAAGACATAGTAAATTAGTAAACAAATATACATAGTCAGCACATAATATTTGAGCTAACAAATGTCGCTTACAGGGTTTTAATATTAAGTGGCCGAAATATTCTCTGTAGTTCACCTTTTAGGAAGTGTTTTAGGTCAACGGAGGTAAGTTTTGTCAGGTATAAATTTAGCAACGAAACTACGTGTAAAATAAGGCTCACCAGTAGCAAGTTTAGGTCTATATTAATGACCGGATGAGTGAAAGACAATGTTTTAATCTTTTTAAGTAAGTTGCTTAGTAAATTAAGTTTATAGTGTGATATTTTGTTAATCCTTTCCAATACAGCTTTTGTAATTAAGTGAAGTTTGTTCCTAAAGTTATGATAATTTAATTAAAATATTCCAAACAATTGGCATCTAGTTAACTTATGGAGTACGTAATAAATTATGTCATATAAATACAAAATTATAATAAAATTTATTACTGATATTTTTATACAATATTTTGCGAATCAAATTTGTATTATAAAAATGTATTAAAGCCATCTCTCCAATTGATACTTGCTGCTTCCAATGCGGTCCATAATGCTCACTATAATAAGCAGATACCTATTATTACATTATGGAATGCAAATAAACAAATATACATGTTAAATATAGAAAAATTTTATATTCAATGAAAGCAATAAATTACCTAGATAAAATAAAATAAATCTAAAGTATAAACTTTCGATGTATTTTATATTATCCAGGATTTTAAGAGAATTGGCGTTTGTAGAACTTGTAGTGTTGTGAACTGGTTACTGTTTAAAAGGGTACAATTGTATCTCCCGATTAAAATTGCAACATTTTTAGAGTCAGTCAGTCAGTCTTGAGGTGCACATCAGTGATACTACCTATTTCGACTTTTGTTTAATTTAACAATCCTCTAATTTTTTCTGTTTGTAGTTCAAGAAGAAAGATTGCGTGAGTGTTAGGTGGCGTGATAGTTAAAATTTAACCTACTATTACTTTCTAACGCGGTAGAATTACCTAAATTAATTTATTATTTTACAAAAGCATGGCTACTCGTAGTAGTTATTGAGTTATATTATTACGAGTAGCATTTTTCAAACATTATCTATTAATCTACGTTTTCATGCTAAAGCTACTATTTATTGCTATGATAAATATATTATACCCAAGCAGATGACTTCTATCGTATGGCTAGATTTTTATTCATAAAAGTTATCAACTTCGATTTCATCTTGTAGGTAAACGTGGACTTTATAAAGTTATGAATAACATCGATGGACACCGAACAAACTCAGAAGTAGTTATACATTTAAATTGTATTCTCTTTTTTAAATTGAAACGTATTTCAGAAAAAGCATATACTCTTTTTAAAGTAGAATAAAAACCTTTTACTATGTAATAGAAAGAAATGTTAAATGATTCAGGCATTTTGTCTTTGGGAAACAATCAGAGCATTGGAGAGGCTGTGAGTAGAAATCAGATTTGTTGGAACGAATGCCAAATCACTTGGAGCGCTACCAATCGACCCCACAAAAGGAGACGGATGCATGCCCTACGTAGAAATAGTAATAGTAGATAAATTTTCAGAAACTACAGTACCTATTTTGTTTTACGACTTCGTATTTTCATTGTGGAATAGCTTGCAGGATTGTGTTTCAGTTTAAAGTTTGGAATACTGCAGTGAAATTACAAAGTATGGAGGCATAACTTCATAATTTTCAGAAATGGTTACTCATGAAGATTGGTATTCTGTGATGTTTATGGTGCTCTCCATATCTATTGACGTTATCTTGTTTGCAATTCTAAGTTGTACAAAATAAATGCAAATATGATTAAAAATGTGAAAATGTGCAAAGATCGTTAAATACATATCAAATGTACATCATCATTATATCAGCCTTTAACTGTCAATTGCTGAACATAATAAGCCTTCCCCATAAAGGATGTTTTGTCAGTAGTTGTCATTTGGCAAGCGGGATAGCAACCGCTGTTAGGCTTTTAGTGGTATTGTAAGAGGGACGCTGCTGCTCATCCCTCTACCATTAAGTTCCTTTAGTCGCCTCTTACGACACTCACGGGATAGGAATTGGTAGTCTATTCTATGCCGGGACCACATGACGTAAATATATATAAAAATTCGTTATTTAACATTTTGAAAAGTGTATACAAATATCAATATAACGAAATTCCGATTGATATGCGCGAGTGAAGCCGCGGACAAATTCTAGTGTAGTGATAAATATCTTTTCAAGGACGTCGCAACAGAGATAGCTCAGATTTTCTAAGTGTCATTACATCGCTCTTCGACTAAAAGCTTTTTAGTGATACCTATACTATTCTGTGTGACAATTTTTCAGCAATGACATGAGAAAATTAGAAGATAATATTTTATCTAAATTACAAATTTTAATTTTAAAGATAGGTTTAAAGAATGGCGTTCTAGGTTCAAGCCCAGTATATGATCGTACATGGCGGTGCAGTTGAAACGCATTTTTAATGCATGAAAATGGAATGATGACCATTACTTGTGCTACGGTTTTTGTTATTTTAGTACCAGTAAATCACATGAAAACAGGCCATTGTGATGTAGTCACTAGATATTAGTCTGTGAAATTTGATATGCTAAGGCACAGATAGCTAAGGTATATTGTTACCAACAAGGCCGCAAATCCTTGTTCCTACCAACACTTCCAGTGGTAACGTTTGTGTACCAAACAGTATAATGATTACATGTAAACAGTACCAGAACATCTCAAACGACTTGACTGAAACATTTTAATATTGGTTGGGGTCAGATTACTTATTATGAGTATGATCGTTTAGCCCTTGGTTTGAGGAGCTTGTATGATGTAAAATAATATTGTTTTTTTTCAATTAACTTAAAAAGGAGTAGATCATCGTTACGCCCCCTATCTAAGTTTCTTTTATTTTTTGGATGTATATTATACAGGTATTATTATGTGTATTCAACCATCTTACAAAAATAAGTCAATTATTTGATTCGATGTGGATGATTTTTTTTTTATTAAAAAGATTATAATTTAAAACACTAGATCATGCTCATTTAGATAAAAATAAAGTCTATTTTGTGTAAAATTGTTAAACGCTACGTTTGTTTGATCGTCAATACGTCTATATTATTATTTGTTTATATTTACTTGTATTTAAAATTATGAAAGCGTTGATTACAATTTGGCGGCCGGTCATCATAAAATTTGATATAGCACATGACGTAAGCTCCTTTTTATCAATCAATTTATCCTGGTTACATGGACGAAGATAAATAGATAGATACTCTTTATTGTTTCCTCCAAAAGATTACAATAGTAAACTTATTATAAATATAAATAATTACAAGAAATAATCACAACGAGAAAACAATGGGCGACCTTATCGCTAAGAGCGATTTCTTTCAGGCAACCTTTGGATGGAGAGGAGTAATTATAAACAATTTGGTGCTAAAAACTAATTGTATACATACCTTTGCGTGTAAGACGTTATTGTAATATTATTAAGTTTATTTAAGTGAAAAAATAAACGTCTTAGCATTCAGATCAAAACTGCGCAATGACCGATGACAAGCCTTCAAATCGTCGACAAATGATTCTTATACAACGGTTAGATTTGAAGTAAATTCCTTAATCGTATCGGAAACACTATTTGAGTAATGTTTTTCTTATATGGATTTTAATGGAATGGCATCTCCGTTTGTGTTGGTTTATACTGGTGATGTACTGGTGATGGATGATAGATATTAATAATAATCATCAATGTAACAATAACAACAAAAATATTCGTGGTTGTTCCTAATGTACCCTGTTAAATTATATATTGTTAGCAGTTATGGGGCAGATAGATTCTATTACTAATAATTCTTTTTTATTTTTATTTGGTTATGTAACATTTTTTTATAACATTCCCTATGTTATAAAAAAAACAAATACGGCAAACGACGGTAAGTGATTACCGCCGCCCATAGGCACCCGCAACATCAGAGTTGTTGCTGGTGCGTTGCCGGCATTTTAAGATGAAATGTGCTCTTTTCTTGAAGATTTCAATGTTGTACCTGTTCGGAAATAATGCTACTAGGAGTTGGTTCTATACTTTGGTTGTGCGTGAAAGAAAATTTCTACAGAAACGTACGTTAGAAGGCCGCCACTTGTCTAGATGGTCGAAATTGAATTTTAGCTTGTGGCTGGTTGTACGATGATGAAATTTAGCAGCTGGAATTAATCTGAATAATTCTTCTGAACATTCCCCTTGATATATGCGATAAAAAACATAAGAGACGAAACGTCTCTACGCAAGTGCACTTCATTATTAAGAATATTTTAAAATGAGGCTAATAATTAGGTAACATAATATGTTAGACCATAGTTTCTGAAATTGCGAATCGGAGATACAACGCTTATTTTTGATTTTGCTTACAATGTTTAACACCAGTCAATGTAGTGTATTTGGTGTAATGATGATCTAGTGCGTAGTCGTTTATTTTATAGAAGTTCCTGTAAATTTATACTAATGATCAGCTCCGGCTTCGCATTTATATGAAAACTCACATCTCTTGGACAAAATTACTTCCTGCCTTGAATAAATCGTTATTACAAGATTCTCATGTGTTATTACTATGAACTGAGTGATGGTTGTTCAACCATATGTGACATTCAGTAATAACATTTTACCAATGGCAAGAAAAGTACCACATACGTATATGAAAACCTAGCTTAGCTACACTTGTAGCAATTTATGATGTAGCATAAGTACACAGTACAGTGGAAGCCGTAATGAGGGAAGGTCAAACACAATACTCTACTTCCAATTAGAGGATTAACCGTATGTTAACTGACAAAGAGAATTTTATCATGTGCAGGTAGTTAGTTCTTTTGTCATAATGCAGTGGTTTTTCTATTCTGTCAGAATAAGTATCTACTAACGTAGAGGCATTTAGAATAGTTTAATATGGCTTTGTAATGGTTAAATGAAAAGCGATTTAGGGCGGACATGTCATTTGTAATAATGAAAGGTTTTTACCTTTTAACCGGCGAGCTCTGTCTGCGAACGCCGGCGTCCGTGGCGCTTTGCCCCCACAGGTGGAGTGTCGAATATTAGGGTGTTAGAAGCGCCAAGGAGGGCTCCTGGCCGCGAGGGGCCGGCGTTGCTGCGCGTAGCGAGCGATGGGCGCGCGTGTGCCTTGGGGTCGGTTTGCCGGCGGAGTGGCCGCCTGGCTGGTTGGGTGACAGCCGGCGAGGGTGCGCGCGCCTGCACCACCGCGCATGCGCCGCGCACCACCGCAAGGAACACACGGATACGCAGCGTCACTACATGTGCTATATTGTGCATTTACATAAACAGAGGTGAGCGATGATTTACCAGTATTTTTTTTTTTTACCTTTTCTAATTATTACATTGGCCAGAAGGCAAGACCTATTGACATTTAATTAGCAATTTTGTTTGATTGATATGTTATATTATAATTCTTAATAGGTATTGGCCAACAAAATTATTTTGACCTACTATCTAAATTTCTTTGTGCGTACAATCGACTAATATTTTTAGGTGATTTTCTTTGTAGGAGTATTACATTAGTACTCTTACAAGAACTTCCGTACGCGGTTACATCAATGCAAATAAATTGAAATATATGTATAAAATTAAAATATGGGGCGTAGCGTGTGGGGAGCCGGAATCAGCTGTTTTGTGTAGGTTATCGTTAGGGTGTTATCGATTGGCGCCACTTTCTCCGCTGGGCGCGAAGTTCTTTGTTTTGGCGACGATCCAGCCATGGTGTCGATTCTGTTACTAAGCACACAATATTAATATAGCAACTTAAGTGTTTTCGCATTTCATTAATAAACCCTAATATTCTTGTAGGTTGCCGAAAAAAATATTTTAATTTTAAAACTATATTGTAGACGTTTGAAATTGCTGTATTGAAGTTTATAGGCTGTTTTTTCGTACACCCACCCAACAAAAACCCACCTTCAAAGTTACGTATGTACTTCCAAAGTTGAAGTAGGATTATAGAAAATGTCTAAATTGTAAAAAGAATTAAAATAAAATATTTAGACAGAGATTTGAGTTGGGATTTAATATCGGCATGTTCTAAAATAAGTCAAATTTAAATCATTATCATCTCAGTTATTATCCGTCAACTGCTGAACATAGCTCCCCCATAGGCTGCTATAAAGAACGGTCCTGAGCTTTTTACATCCACTGACTCCCTGTAATGCATTTGCGGTCCTCATTTGAGTGCGAGTATAAAACAGTAAAATATTTTATATACTTAATAATTAAAAGATAACAATTATTTACTTATTTACCTTATATAAATATGTGTAATAAACTGTACGTAGTATGTATACATTATTAAATAATCATATTGTAAAATTATCATTTTTGGAAACGAAATGTCTTTATGAATTTTATGCAATATATGATATTAATAATATTGTACTTTAATCGACTACAAAAAAGGAGGAGGTGTTCAATACAGTTATATTTTTTTATGTATTTTATCTCACAATTCCATATTCCATCATTTATAAACCAAATTATATATATATATATATATATATATATATATATATATATATATATATATTGTAAATTTCAATCTCATAGAAAATTTAATAAAATTTGTTCAGTAATTCTTTTTAACTGTTACTGTAACTGTAATGTATGAATATAGTACTCATCTTAAAGATTTCTTTGTTATACTTGCATAATTTGTACTATTTTTTTTTATAACCAGAGGGAGACTTGTACAAAACTCTATTTCCTCTACCTCTGACCATTCGTGTTTTTGCCGTGAAGCAATTCTGTTTGCATAGCTGTGTTTCGATTTGAAGAATCACATCCCATCCTTTTTAATTACTATTGCCTTTGTCTTTGAAATGAAGTTAGAATTTGTAGATATTCACGTATTTGTTATTACTTAAATTTGAATATTTGAGACTTCAGAGTTTTAATTAGTTTATATGTGACAATTTTTTTTGTTGATTCATGCACAAAATATTTGTTATGGTCCTAAATATTGTCTTTAAATAAATATAACGTTTCAAGCGTAAAATATGAAATTGTGTTTTCTCTATTATTAACATACGATTTACAACCATACATTGCAACCATAAGATTTACAGTTTTTATTTTATCATTCCTTATATGTAATTCCTTGTTCTTAGATTTAAGACCGTATAGATGTTCTGTGCTCCGGTCGATTCCTATATAAATTACGTCACTAATCTGTGCACCCTAATTATTTGAATTTCGTTTCTTCACCTAACCTATTGCACGTGTTAATTCTAAAAGTTTACATCTAGCTCTATACAAAAAAAAAGTAGAACGTATTATTGGTAAAAGTGAATCTAAAATACAAGATCTTGAATATAAATCTCAGGCAAAAATTAAAATAGGTGATTCTAGTGGTAGCAAAACTGCTATTATTGTGACGGGTACAGATAAAACTATATCTAAAGTGGAAAATACGATACATGAATTGCTTCAAGATAAAAAACCGCCGGTAAACGAAGCTCTTAACGATAACAGTAGCAGTGGTATGTCTACAGACTTGTTCAAGGAAACGGTGCTGGTGTGTAGATTGGGAAAAACTCAATGCTTTCTATGATGAACATCAACAAAGACGATGGGATAATTTACCTCCCATTATTAAGGATTTTTATAAAAAAGAACTTGTAATTGCAAACATGTCACTTGTTTATGTTACTCGTTGGCGTCTTGATAACCATGACATACAAATAAAAAGAACTTTTGATAATAAATCGGATTTAAGACCTATTCCCAATTCAGTTTTAACATTTGAACAAGCTTTTCAGTACTATCTAGAAATCCTAGATGAAATATATAAATAGGGTTTCAGAAACCCTCTCCAATACAATGTCAAGCATGGCCTATTCTCTTAAGAGGCGATAATTTAATTGGCATTGCTCAAACTGGTACTGGCAAAACATTAGCTTTTTGCTAACTGTCCTCATACACATTGATGGACAAACAACACCTAGAGACCAACAGGAGGGCCCTACGGTACTAGTAATGGCTATAACAATAAAGGGACTTAGCTATACAAATTAATAAGGAAGTATCAAAGTATCATTACAAAGGTATAAAGTCAGTTTGTCTTTACGGAGGCGGAGATAGGAGAGAGCAAATAAACGTTGTGACCAAGGGAGTAGATATTGTGATCGCCCAGGAAGATTCAATGATCTTATCGTAGCTGGTCATTTTAAGATAATCAACTTTTCGTACATAGTATTAGATGAAGCAGACAGAATGTTGCTGCATGGCATAATAAAAACTAAAAATGAATTCTGTTGGCTCACCATATTGAATTCATCAAGAATTCATTATGATAGTTTTTAGGGAGCGCGGCATAAAAGTTGATCTAGTAAGGTGTATTACTAGCAATAAAATTATTACTCCTCATTAACAGCCTTAAACTCTTAGGTAAAATTACTACTTATATTAATTCAGAAATGTTAGGTAATTTATTACATACTTAGCTTTTATTTCTTACAAGTTATTACGTATCGCTAAATGTAAGGTTACAGACTGCAATTTGCCTGTCCGGTTTTTGTTTTATGTCCACTGCATACTGCCGAATTAGGTCAAGGACTACACGATCTGCAGTAGGTAAATATCCTATCACGAACTGTGTTGGTGGCGCATAATATTTAGTATTTCTATACAACAACTATTAAAAATGCTAAGACAAATGTGTAAGATAACGAGTTCCAGTAGGAAAATGGTATTGATTTGTTGACCCTTAGGTACGTTTTCGTCATTACGAGCTTGAGAAAGAATAAGACGTTGAACATTTTCATGAATGTTTGTGTATCAAACAAAATGATTAGGTAGAAATAATAATGTAATTTATTGAAATGTAATTTTACTGAAATAAACTTTTTCTTTTAATTCTTTTATTTAGTAATTCCTATTTAGATATTTCATAATAAAGAAATCTGATTGTTTAGGATTATTTTTTGCAGGTAAATAACATGAAAAGGATATCCTAGAAATAGCTGCACAGCTGTGAAGAACTCTAACAGAATCACTCCAGTTACATTTAAAATATATAGATGACTTTTATACAACATATTAAAGGTTTGTATTAACTATATATGTCATACATTCATCTTTTTTTTATTATCCAGAATTAGAAAATAGTTGACAATTTTAATTCTAAAGTACAAACTTTTAGAATTGTAAATTATTTAACAGGATTTGAGAAGATTGATGCAAAGATTGTGAATTGCGTCGGGAACTCAGATGAAATACTATCTGGCCTGGGGATGAATGACACACATGACATAACAAAATGACATAGACTGACATAACTTTACAGATTGACAGTTCGAAACGTTGTTTTGTTTTGATTTCCAAATTCTAATTTAATTTTATTTTATTTTATTGTTCAGATTTTTCAGGCATAGCAGAAGTACAGGGTTTTAGTTTTTTTTGGTAGTTTGATGTACCCTGAGTTGCACTACATAAGTGTGGCCGGGTAGGTACTTGTTAAGAATTACGTTTACTGTTTATAACTGTTTTAAAAATAGTTCAGTGTTGATCCTTTTGTAATCTTTATTTTATTAAAATGAATATTTTTTATCTTTTATCTGAATAAATAAACTGATTTTTATAGAACGCATAAAAAGATTAAGAATGGCCAGATTTCGGTTTGGAAGACAACATGAAGGTTATCGCTTGATATCCAGTGATGACAGTGGTTTCTCTGATGCTCAATTTGAGGAGCCTGCACCGAAGATCCCATGGAAAGCCATCAGTCTAGCTGTATTTTTGTTTGTTATTGGTACTATTTTACTTATAACAGGTAGCTTGATAGTGACTGGTCATATAGATACTAAATATTCAGATAGACTGTGGCCAATGATAGTTCTAGGTGGAATAATGTTTCTTCCTGGTGCATATCACATTAGAATAGCATATTATGCTTATAAAGAATATCCAGGTTACAGTTTTAATGACATTCCAGAATTTGAATAGATTTCCATTAGCACATAATATTTAAGTTTTATGATTTGTATAAAGAGTAATTTTAATGCATATTATTGACTAGATATTGTAATGAGTCTGTGTATATAATATTCATATATTTGGGATTGCCTTAAAGTCAAATAAATTATTTAAATTATAATAGGTGATTTTACAATTACAGCATAGCATTCAATATAAGATTTAAATGTTACTAATACTTTTTTTTTTATAATATTGTGGATGTGTTTGACTTGTTAAAGAAAAGTTTAATTTATAATTGTTTACTGTATATTGTTATTAAATATTGTGACATTAAAATTATGCTTTGCATACAGTGAAATATAAGTATTTAGTGCAAGTGTGTTCTTTATATTTTGACTTCTGAAATATTGGATATATTTGGATGATCAAAAGATATACAATTTAGTATTGTTTTTTGAACTTTTAATTCTCTAATTTTTCTCTTGTCACTCATACAATAAATATAATTATAGAGTATATCTGATATAATGTTGTGTTAAACAATTGTTTCGTATCCATTTGTTTTTTCTATTAATTGTTTTTTACTACTTTAATATTCCAGAATTAGGTAGAAATAGATAATTGAATATATGTTTATATATATGTACTTATTTGTTTGTCATTGAATTTGTTATTTAATTAGATAAATATTGAAATATTTTACATATGATAATTACTGAGATACTTATATGTAGGTAGATAGTTATGAAGTATTGGTAATTGCTAAAGATATAGTGATTGTATATTTATTATCTTAGATGAAATAGATTGTGCTGAATGAGCAATTTCTTTTAAAAGGATATATTGTGCTAAAGTAAGGAATTAACTGTCAGCATAATATGAGCTAATTTATGAAGTATATTTTTTTTGTTTACTATTCATTATTTCAGCCATTTATTTTATATTAAGATATGTATATATGTAGGTATCTACATAATAAACAAGTCAAAACTAATTCAAGGCTTTGCTTTTGTGATTTAGTATATAAAATATCCTATAATAATATTTTATAATTTACCTGTGTATTAAATTCCCTTCACAATCTGTGCAGCTGTTTAATTAAGTAATAAATATCCAAACATTTTTACAAAATTTTTATATTAATAATATTTATAAAATAATTCAAATTAATTTAATTCCAGACAACAAGATCTATTTTGTTAGTAGTAGACTTATAATTATGTTAGTGAAAAAGGTTATAATTTAAAAAATCATATACCTGAGAGGCATACAGTCAGGACAGCAACAAACCAGGGCATAGTTATTTCGTGTTTTAGTCATCGTCTTGACGCCAGTCAACTATCACAGGTGCATGACTATCCTCAGCTACCATTTTAAGAATGGTGTTCACTCTCCCGCTTTCTCTTCACTATTGAGGCGACTTTCTTACGAATGATAGCATGGAAACCATCAATCCGTGCTTGTGCGAACATTTCTGAGGCGCTACAGAAGTGGGGAAGTCCCAACATCATTCTAAAATATTATTGTACACGACTCGTAGAGCATCCAGCGATTTTTTAGTATGCCTGAACCATAGACCGCCCGTGTAGAGAACCTGACAATATACTTTAAATAGTATAGTATTGATCTGGTTTGAACATCGGGCGAATATACGGGCCAGCATATTACTTCGAATCGCTAATGTTCTACGCTTCCTTTCTATATTCAACATCATCTTTAAGGTTGTTAGTAAGAAAATGTCCTAGGTATTTAAATTTATCTACTTGCTTGTGTAGGGCTCCATTTAAAAGAATTGGCGAAACATCATCCGTATACTTACTGGCGGCCTTAAGGACTCACTTCACTTTTCTGACTATTGTAAATCAAGCTATGAGACGCGGCGTCATTTTCACATTGGGCTAAGAGTTGCCTGATAGCGTTTGCAGATGGGCCCAGCAGTATCATGGCGTCCGCATAACTGATGTTATTTGTACAGACGCCGCCAAGCCAGCAGCTGACATTCCTGCTACTAAGTCAGACTATATAAGATCATTTACATACAGAATGAAAGTATTGGAGACGTTAATCTTCCCTGGCTCACTCCACATTCCAATCTGTATGACTCAAATCACCATTCGACCATTTGACAAAATTGGTTTGGTTAGCATACCAATATCAGAAGATATTTATTAGTTTAGTTTCATGGGCAGCGGTAGTCACTTAACGTCAGGTGAGCCGCGTGCTCGTTTGCCTCCTGTTGTAAAAAAAAAAAAAGTTCCGCGGGAATACACCTGTCCCTCATTTTTCCATACGAAACAAGATCGAAGGCCTTAGAAAGGTCCAGAAAATAGGAATAAACCGGCATTTTTCGATCTGTATAATATTAAATGCTGTGCTTAAGACATAGTATTGCGCTTTCAGTTGATAATCCAGGAAAACTATTGAAACCCGAATTGAACATCATGTAGGTGTAAGTATTTTTAAGTAAGAATTAAGCAAACCGTCCAATATCTTTGCAGTCATCTTAGCGAGGGAGATTGGACGATAAGTTGCGTTCAATATAAATAGGTAGATGATCCGATATCCTCCAATTTATCTATGTTCACAATGTTATAATATAAAAATACCAATATTCATAATGTATTAATTTTTAATTTATTTTTCTCTACCAAATAACACTTATATTATGGTGTAGTAATCGAGTTATAAACTGGATTGACTATTTTTTACTAACCTGAACATCTTGTCCTAGAATTTATTGGTTCTTGCTATACATGTACAAGCTGCCACAAATAGACACACTAAGAGATTGTAAGGTAAGTGTTTCATAATAATCCAAGAAGAGCATTTGACATAAGAAGGATATAGACCACTTTTCATTAACACTCACACAGATAAAGTTGCAAGGGCACAAAATTGTAAAATAATAAAAAACATTTAAATTATTTAGTTAATCATAGTTTAATGATGACAATGATTATAATTTTAATAAATATATTGACAAAGTCACTTTACAACTTGTAGAGATTTAAAGAAAATTAAAACAATTCTCACTGATTAATTAATACTTCCATCCTATCTAAGTTCATTGCACATGTTTATCTATTAGCTCTCTTGCCTTTCTTAGATTGTGTAAAGCTAGTTTGGGGCAGCGGTACAGAGTGTCCTGTCTTTTTCAAGTGTTCAAATAACTTATTTTTTGATGGGAAATCTGTTTGGCAAACAGCACATCTAAGATTCATAGCTGTGCTCGAGTCTTCTGTTTCACTGGCTTTAGTTCGTAATGGTTTCCTTTCTACTAGCTTTTTGGGTTTTATATTCCTCTGCGTTTTCGGCAGGGCCGGTTTGTCTTTTGGCAATGCTGCTTCTCCCAAAGCATCATCAGTAGGCGTTGTACTTGACACTTCATATAAATTTTCTGTTGATGTTTGTGATTGTGATCCTTTTTTGAGATTCGCTTCCTTTTTAGCCTGTATCTGGCTTTTAAGCATATTAAATTTCTTAGCTTTCCTGCTACGAGATGGACCCTCTATTTCATTAAAACTCATCTCATCATGACTATCATTACCTTCACTTTCTGGCATTGGTATAAATGACTTCTTTTTGTTTTTCTTCTTTTTCTGGCTCTTGGGTAAAGCCTACAAAATGTAATTAATTGTTAGTACATTTTTGCAAACAAAAGTTTTATTATGTATCAATCTATGGAACTTTTTTTGATAAAATTACTTTTATGCTTAATACTGTGAATAGCCACATGATGGATATTTGTAAATCTCACTCATAATTATGAAAAACATATAATTTAAATAAAGCAAAGCGTCTATAACATTCGTCAGATAAATTTACCATAATTTTCATTTAAGCATCTTTAAAGTCATAGCCTTTGGAATGTTTTAACTTTTATGCGACGACTGTCTATTGATTTATG
The DNA here is from genome assembly GCF_026898425.1 of Galleria mellonella. NCBI lineage: Eukaryota > Metazoa > Arthropoda > Insecta > Lepidoptera > Pyralidae > Galleria > Galleria mellonella. The sequence continues at coordinate 11,164,684 of NW_026442119.1, forward strand.
ATAATACAAAACTTAAAAATTATCAGGTACAAGTGTTGCAATTTTATTATACATTATGTACTATGTAAAGATATATATAACCCAAAATTTACGTAATTGGGATAAGGGTAGGAAGATGATGATGTACTTTGAAAGATAAAAATATCTACATAGCAAATAATAGTAAATGAAACTTACTTGAATTTTGTCTGAATCATCACTTAAAGTCTCCCCAATGTCATTATCTTCAAGATCTGATGTAGAATTGCCTACTTGCTCCCTTTCTTCCTCAGTTTGCCCATTGAGTTTTTCTTCCGCTGTCTCTTCTATATTTTTAATAGATTCGTCTAATTCAACATCTTCCTCTTCGTCATCTTCTGATATATCTATATCATCCTCAAATGTCATATTAGCAACATTTTCTTTGTGTTTCTTACTGTTCTCGTGATTTTCAAAAGACTTGACGTTTTTAAACAATTTACTGCAAGCTGAACAATATAAATTTTTAATGGCTTGTTTAGATTTGGAGGAAGGTTTTGTTGTTGCCCTAGAGACTTCACTTGCCTGAAATAAATATTTTACAATAAGTGTAATGAATAATTTCTTTCTTTTTTAAAGTGCATGCATGTTTAAATTTTTTAATTAAATAATATTATATATTGACATCACAACATTAAATATTATATATTTTTATAGAATAATTCTGTTCTTATAGTAATAGATTCTATATAATAAAAGTAAAAAAGTTAATAACTTTTGGTTTTGTACATAAAAGCAGTTGCTATCTACTAATACCAAGGTCATAATAGTAACAGTGAATTATTTGTTAAGTAATATTAGTTCCAATGCATACAATATATATTTCATTAATATATTATTAATATCGTCATAACATATTATGTTCTACATATATTTGATAGAAAAATAAGATTGAACCAAGCAACTTAAATTGGAATACATATTATTAGATATATTTCATTATATACTTTGTTCATCTATGTACCAAATTTTATTCAGACTATCGCGGAAGTAATTCCACGATCGAGTAATAAACTTTCATACATCTTTACACATTTACAGTAGCAGTAAGCTAATAATTATAAGTATCTAAAAAATTTGAATCTTATATACCTCTTCAGTCTTGGAACTCTCTTCATTACTACTCTCCATACCACCCTCACTAATAGTGTCATCATCTGATGACAGCCCAAATTCTTCTGCCAACAATGACTCAATTTCACTTAATTTTTTTTGATAATCCTCACTTTGTAAGAATGAGCTTTCACCTTCTCTTTTCTTCGCTTCTTCTATTTCTTTTTGTCTTTGTAAGATCCTTTCTCTTCTTACTTGTTCTGCCTAAAATTTAATGAAATTATAATTGGTTGTTTCAATATTTAATTAAGAGTAAATGTACATTCAGTCGCCGTGGGTGTCATAAGAAGCAACTAAGGGAACTTAATGGTAGAGGGATGGGCAACAGCATCCTTCTTAAAACATCTCCAAGACTTAACTGCGGTTGCCAATCCGCTTGTCAAGCATGACAACTACTGGAGCCCCCCTTCCCAATATATAGAAGCCTATGTTGAGCAGTGGACAATTAACATCTGATATGGTATATTCAGTATGAATTTATCACATTTTAGAGTAGCTGTAATTGTGTCTATGTTGTTTGCTTAAAGAATTTTTGTGTTTATTATTGTTGATGACGTTAAACTAGGGACTAAGTTATTAATACACAAAATTTTACATCAGATGTAGCTGTTAAGTCCTGGGCTACCAGGATTGTTTCATTAATGTTCTGGGATTAAAATTCAATGGTTTATTTATTTTTCAATGTATATTATAATTTATGCTATAGTATAAATAAATATAATGTACTTATTTTCTAAAAACGAAATTTAAACTTTGTATTACCTTTCGCTTATTTTCCTCTGCTTTCTCTTGTAATAATTTTGTGTGTTCTATAACTCGCTTATCTTTTCTACGAACGAAGCTTACAAGTCTCCTGATTTCTTCATTTCTTTCTTTACGAGCCTTCTGTCGTATTTTATTATTCTCTTTCTCCATTAACTTGATAACTCTTCGATTGTCGCCTTGTTGGATTTCATATTGATCTAGCCACACATAGCCTTTAGAAGAAAAATATAAGTAGTTGAGAATTAACATCGTAAAAATTTAAATTTATATAATTATAATAAATTTATATCTCAAATTACATTTATTATAAAATTGTTATTATATATATAAAATAATTATAAATAACAAATTTTTAAAAACTCACAATTATGTCAATTGAAAGTAACAGTCATAATAATAGATAAATAAGTATGGTAATAGATATATAAATATTTATGATACATGAATAACAATAATATTGCTTACTCTTATTAGTAGAGAATGCCATCCAATATGCATAGAATTCATGTACATCTTCGTAAGGTGTGGTAGAGTTACCAAATTTAGGTATTTTGGTCACATCTTCAGGATCATCTAGAAAATCTGCTTCTTCAGAAGACAGTTTGGAGAACACCTGTAAATTATTGTAGGGTGCACTATTTATGATTGTTTCCTTACATATCTAAATATATTTTAATAAAATTAATTTAAGTATTATAAAATTTTATTATAACTCAAATATTTTAATAACAAATCATACCTATTATATCTATATAAACTATTGAAATACATAACAATGTGCAAGTAATGTATTGTTATTTGTCACAAATATTTATAAAAATTATTTCTAATGGACAATTTGTGAAAAATATCTATTGAGTTTATACCTTTGTGTTCATTTTGATATTGTAAAAAGATAAAAAAAAATATAATTATCAACTTTTAATATCACCACTGTGTAGTCCTGACATAGATTAGGTTATCCCTTCTTTTTCCATGGGTATCGTAAGAGGAGACTAAGAAAATTTAATGGTAGTGGGATGGGCAGCAGCGTCCCTCTTAAAACATCATTAAACATTTTTTTTTATTCAACTTAGAATGGCAAACAAGCTGATGGCCCACCTGATGGAAAGTGGTGACTGTCGCCTATAGACATGAGTAGAAGACAGAACGTACAGAGTATACTGTTTCGCCCATGATACCCCCATGCGTTGCCATTCCTGAGGATTCAGGTGTTATTCCTCTGTATCCAGCAAATTTACGCCATATCCCATTTCAAACCGAAACACAGCCATGCAAACACAACTGCTTCACGGTAGAAACACGAATGGGACAGAGGTACCCAAGCAATCGGCTTTTGTACAAAGTCTCCCTCAGGGTAGCATGACTGAGGTTACCAACCCACCTGCTAACCATGGCAACTACTGGTAAAACTCCCTTTATGGAGAAAGCTTATGTTTAATAGTGAACAGTTAATGGCTGATGTTATGATAATGATCAATTTTTTTATCTATTAACTTTTCAATTTTAAAACAAAACTGAAGCAAAGAAAGCATGTTTAATATACCTCTGAATAGACTGCATAGAATCCTTGTGGGTCATCACCAAAACCTTTGTAGCAGGACGGACTGAAGTATGGGAATACATCAAGACTGTCATCGTTGTATGATGAGCCTGCACCACGCAACAGTTGTTCTCTATGATTGTCATACCTGGTGGAAATCCATATATATAAATGTATCACTGTCACATAAGATATTTAAAATTGAATGAATGAATTTGTAACAGACAAGTTAAAAACTCAGTAACTAATAATTCTCATTTAAGAGATTGAAACATTTTTCTGTGAGGTCTGCAAAACATAATTGCAGTTGCCAATGTCTCTTATAGAGGAGACCTATTCAGTTAATGGCATATTATATATACAGTTAATGGAGTACATGGTGTGAAATTAACATTTACGGATGTGCTAAGTACCTTAGTTTGCAATTGAACTAGTTACGAATTGAGTTACATAATGTAGACACTGGTTAATAATGTATTTTATTATTTAATTTGATTATTTAATATTGTTATTAAATAATATTTTGTGCTACTGAAGAACTATATGAATTTGTTGTATGTGTAGAATTGCTCAGATTACTGTTTATAAATATTAATTACAAGTCATTTCCTATGGTTTTGTATATGTACATTAGTATATAAAAGTATTTTATGGTTTAGGATATATTTTACTCATGTATGAAATTTTATTTAAATTCATTTAAGTATGATTGAGTAACAAACATACAAACACCTTAATAAAATTACACATTTATAATATTAATTAGTAAGATTAGAAGCATATTTTGTAATTTTATTAGTCATCACAGGTGATTTGCAGGTTGACTGGTTACAGACCTTCATCTTCAAATTTTTAAATATTTGGAATGAATAGAATGTTTTTATATATTTATTTAATACTTTATTGTAAATACAAATTATATATAAAAAAAAAACAGCAGAGGTAATCAAATATACAAAGGCGAGCTTAACTCTGAAAGAGTTCTCTTCCAACAAAGTGGAGAGGAGCATCAATGTCAGCAGGTAGAGCGTTGCATAATATTGTAATTATTAGTTTTGTTTGTTAAATAATTTAGTTTGTTTTTTTACCTTATTACAGTGCATCAACAAAGTCCCTTTTGCCTAAAATTTTTGAATTTTTCCTAGTCTAAGATTTCGTTTATATAAAATTATGGAATAATAGAAGTGGACTAAGCAATTCTACATAAATGCATTACTAAGATATTATTGATATCTTGTCATATGGTTTTATAAGTTTCTCGCCGGTGGATTACAAAACATACTTGCTTGGACGCTGATTACCTAATTTATGTATATCAAAGCTGCAAGACAGAAAAATGCTTACCAAGCTCTCTCCTGGGGGTCAGAAAGTACTTCATATGCATTCTGTACTAGCTGAAACTGTTCTTTCGCCTCTTGTAAGTTATCTAAGTTTTTGTCCGGATGCCACTGCAATGCCAGGCGACGATACGCCTTCTTTATCTCGGAAGCACTTGCCTCTTTCGCCAAACACAATACCTCGTAGTGGCACTTCATTTTAGGACATTCTATGTACACTTTCACTATATTTCACAATGTTCACAGCCTGTTTGTACTCGTTAAAATAATATAACCAATAAATCAATATTTTTTTAACATATTTACGAATACAATAAAAATAAAATATTTAATTTATAAGCTAGAAGTTAAAGAGGAACTATAAATCAACATGGTAAAAGCTGAAGCCGTAATTGCAGAAATAATATTAATATTATCGATCTATTTTGAAGACCAGGAAAAAAGACACGAGCAAAACGTTCATGGTATTTTACTTTTATTTTTCTTTCCTTAGATTTAGAGTGTTGCCGTATAGAAAAATATATTTACCTTCCGATTAACCGATTAATCGATTTAGGTCTTCAAGTCGATTTAATAATCATAACTACACTACGTCCGTACACTACGGCACTCGGAGTCGTTTAATGATTACCTACTTAAGAAACTTCTTAGTATAAATTTAAAAAAGTCTACCTTAGAGGTAGTTAATAAATTTCAGGGGCTGTTAACGGCAATTACTAATTTCGTTAATGAGTTAATTATCAACATGGATACAATTTAGAAATCCGCTTCAAATATATACATAATATAAAAAAGTTTTGAGACTCTCTGAACAATAGCCTAAATATATATTTTTCTTATCTTATCCTTATTATTATTATTTTTCTATTATCCTTTATTAGTTGGCGATTTAAATATAAATATCATCCTCAGTGCCATCCTTCTAATTTTTTCCTTCAAATTTATTCCTTATTTCCAGCAAATACTCTCTATAATTATCCAGCAAATACTTTATGTAATTGTCTTACGTTCACTTTTTTTTTATACAACTGAGAATAGCAAACAAGCTGACGGTCCATTTGATGGAAAGTGGTAACCGTCGCCTATAGACATGAGCAGTACCATAGATATAACAGTGTATACTGTTTCGCCCATGATACTCCCCCCCCCCCCCCCTTCCCTCCCATGCGTTGCCATTCCTGAGAACTCAGGTGTTATTCCTCTGTACCCTGTAAATTCACTGCCATATCCCACCCTTCAAACCGAAACACAGTCATGCAAACACAACTACTTTACGGTAGAAACGCGAATGGGACAGAGGTTCTCAAGCAAACAACTTTTGTACAATGTCTCCCTCTGGTAAAGTAGTCTGTTTTGTTATAGGACAACACTGAGGAGATTCGTGGATTTTGGTGAGGAGACTTATAAAAGTACAATCGAGTTATTTTAAGTTTATTTTCTTTTAAATATAAAAGATAAAAGTTGTTGTTATTAAAGATAAATATTTAACAAACAACCAAAAATAAAAGTTAAGAGATAAAAATAAAAAGTAGTAAACCGTATAAAACACAGTTGTCTGAATATGTTTAATATTTCTTTTCACATTAAATTTGTATACTCCGTAGACTCTGTTCGAAAACTGATCAGGGTACGTTTGCGAGGACGGCTTGAAGATTGCGTGAATACTTGCTCTTCGTGTTTCGAGTTTGGAATATAAAAATCCTCTTGCTGCTGTGAAATGTTCCTTATTGTATCATATAAATTAATAAATAGATAATTTTACACATAACATACCTCCTATCAGTCTTTCATTGAAGTAGACAGAAAGTAGTTTAGACATAGATGCAGTATAACGTATTACCTAACGATGGACTAGCAATGCAATCACAGAAACAAGACAAGAAATAATAATAAATACACTAGATGTGTTTTGTAAATGTGTGCATGTGATAGGTCTGAATTTATATATATTTGAAAAAGTAGCAAATATTCACAACATGTTATAATTTTTATTTAAATTCGTGGACATTCAGAACTTTATTTAGATTAATTTAGATATTTTTTTTCTATCAAGTTTTATATAAAATATTTCTGATAGTTCTATAATATTGCATTTAAAGAGATAAATGTAACGCCTATAGATATGAACAGTACCATGAATATAACAGAGTACCTATACTGTGTCTGAGTATACTGTGTGTGACAATGATACTCTTTATGTGTGGTCATTCCTGAGGACTAAGGTATTACGACACTATATTTTGTTAATGTCATTGTCAAACCACATCACAGCCATGCAAACATAACTTTTTCATAACAGAATTCCGATTGGGACAAAGGTACCGAAGTAGATAACTATTGTACAAAGTCTCCCTCTGGTAGTCTCTAAAATTAGGTACAATGAATAAGTAGAATGCAGTTTTCATATCGCTTTTTAAGTTCGATACTTAAGAAAAGTAATTAGATGCTAGTCATTTATTAGCTGACTCCATATACCAGGTTTCACGAATGAGGAACACAACCGCTAACAGTTTAGTTGAAACAAAATTTATATGGGATTCACACTGGAAATCCTAATCTTTATCGATTATAAAATGTAATATCAATATAAAGATTGTAACTTTCTATTTCTAAATATGATCTACAAATAGGTATATATAAAATGATCTTATCAAATATCTTATAAAGATATAAATAAAAACAACGTTTAATAAAATTTTTAGTTATTTATATTAAAATATAAACAATTACTAAATGTGTAATTATGAATTAATTAAAATTAAATAAAACATTCCTTAATATGAATAGAAGAGCGACTTCTGGAGATAGATATAAAATAAATAAATAAATAATAATAAATAAAGTGATTCAATCAATGCTAGATGATTCAGTGGAATCTCCCTGAAGATTTTTGAATGCAATTTCCTGGTGACAATTTTTTATAATAATTTGATATTCTCGCAGTATTTATTTTAGATTTACAGCATTTATATTTCAGTAACGAGCGAAATAAATAAGTACAGGTAAACAGAAGTCATTTCGCTTTGTTTTATTTATGTAACAGATTATTATAAAAAGTTTATTATAATTTTACCCACTCGAAAAATTTTAATTTGTTTACAAAAAAGTTTGAGCCCAAAGACGATATATTGAATTTATAATAAATATATTCATAATTAAAATTAGTTAAATAATATTTACTTAAAATAACATGTCAAAAAATATACATCAAATTGTATGTAAATTCAATTACAATGTTCAGTATGTACTTAAAAATATACACAAAAAGAAAAAAAAAACAATAGTACGTAGGTACATATTTTATAGAAGCCGGTGGACTGACAAATTTTCTAAAAACAATTATAATAAAAATAAAATGTTGTTATGTATTATAAAAAGAGATCTAAAAGTCTTTGAGAAAAACATTCTTACCACTTCATTTGCGTCCTCGAAAAACAGCTGAGACTTGCGGACCGGCGCAGGCCCGTGGGAGGATGACGCCGGGCTTGGGGGTGGCTCTGGGTCCACCTGTGGCTCGGACCACTTCTCGTACAGGTCCAACCGTGGCCCCACTTCACTCTCCGGAAAGGTGCGGCAGTTGTCTATTATCCATTTCTGCTCACGGACGGAGGGTGACCTATATATGCGTCGTAAATATTGTACTTAAAGTTAGGGTAGATATAAAGGGTACAAACATTACATAAATATAAGGGTAAGAACATAATACAAACAAGGAATTTTATTTTTACGGTGCTAACTCGGAGCCCTTAATTAATATTTTTAATAAAACTGAATAATTTCAATCTTAGCATGAAATTAAGTATATTTTAAATTAGAACAAATAAAAAATAAATTAATTAATTAATATGGATAATATTTAGTAGTGAACTTTCAAATTCATGCTTAATAAAATAAATACGCTCACAACGCATTTGCACAAAACCACGTTAATCGATTTTCGAAATAAAATAGTAATTTTTATTTATTTATTAGTAATGGATTTTTGTTCAAGAAATTCCAATTTAATGTAATTTTTATTTATATGTTATATTGGTCAGCCAGCAAGTCAGTTTTTATAACTATGCCATAAGAATGAATACTCTATAAGTCATAGTCTATAATTCGTACTCTAAATTCGTACTATTATAAAGATTCACATTGGTTACTGATTTTTTATATATTACATATATTGGTTATTGATACTTCGATAAATGTTTTTATCAGTATAGTGCTAGCTTACAAACAGAAGCTTGGAGGGCAGAGGCAATCGAAAAGTCAATTAACACGGCAATTACTGGGAGTTTTGACGGCCCACTAATTAAATTCACTCGGGCAATGTGCTGTTTTATGAGTATGAGATTTTATTATGTTTATTTTTATGATAATGGATACCAAGGTATGCGTTATTTTTTAAATATAAGTATGTATGTCTAAAAGATAAGTAGACTGACATGTAAAACATTGGAAAAAGTAAACTTGATGAAAAATTTAGATTAAAAAAAAGAGATTTTTTTATGCAATTTTGAATGGTAAACAAGTTGATGGTCCATTTGATGGAAATTGGTATCCATCGTTTATATAGATAAACAATGTCATGGCTCTTACAGAGTGTACTGGTCGTCCGTGGTATTCTTTTTTTTATGCAACTTAGAATGGCAAACAAGCTGACGGCCCACCTCATAGAAAGTGGTAACTTTCGCCTATAGACATGATTAGTATCATGGACATAACAGAGTAAACTATTTCGCCCATGATATCCTTCATGCGTTGCCATTTCTGAGGACTCAGGTGTTATTCTTCTGTATCTTGTAAATTCACTGCCATATCCCACCCTTTAAACCGAAACACAGCCATACAAACACAACTGCTTCACGGTAGGAACACGAATTGGAAAATATTTCTCGTGTGATACCATTCTTAAGGACTAAAGTATTTATTATTTTATACAATATTAAATTAACAGTAATTAGATAAAATGAAAAATGGGAAAGTAAATTATGTTGGTATTTTTCTACATTACTAAATCCGATAATATATTACTAAATAGTTTGTTGACCGAATATAACAAAGTATAAAATATATAAATATAATACCTGTATATTTTAACTTATTCTACAACAATGCTTTAAACTCACAACAACAGCCACATAAACATACATCTACCTACTTACTTGAAATAAGGAGGATCAGAAACTACGAATTCGGCGTAGTTTTATGACCATTAATAATTCCGTAGTTCAGCCAACTAGGCTGACAGGTCATCGTGATCCACAAGGAGCTTGTTAAAACATTCAACAACCTCGGAATAAGTAATTAATTTATAATCTCCAATAATTTACTTCAGTTATTTAAATAAATATATTTTATTGCATTAAGTTATATTTTGCTAGTCTTTTGTTAGTATTATTTTGTTTAATTTTGCTATTGTTAATATGCGTGTGACTATAGGCGTCTGCTTTTTTTAAATATTAAATTTGAACGTGTTGGACCATAGTATCATCCGATATTAATAGACGATGTGGTTGATTCTATTCACTTTAGTCTTGAAACACGACACGTTATAAGAGTCGAAAAATACAGACATCGGGAGAGAATTCCATTTCTTGGCTTTTCGAATGAAAAATAAGTAATTTTTGGTAAGGTTTTTGGTGTAGAGGATTAATTTATCTTATATTCACATATGGGGTCAGCTAAGCCGTTGCACGCCGACCCAGCGGGATTTTTTGTGCTTCCCCGTGTCTAATACCATTATTTCATAGATCCTATGTGTTACCTTAACGAGATCCCGCGGTTTAAGATACCTGTACTCCCCTGGCCGTTTCCAGTAGACTCATACGCATACTTGTCAACGAATCGCACTTGCATATCAAGTGTTCTATGGATTCTGATATACACATATATATACACGCATATAAACGCCTACACAAATACATAAAAATATATATAAATACTGTTCATGAAAAGTATGCAAGAAATAAGTATGCTAACCAGACATATAAACATATTCAGAAGATGACAACTTGCTCAAATAAAAGTCCTTAAGTTTTGTTTTAAAACTAGCCAGACATTTTATACTTCGTATGGAAACTGGTAAAGCATTCCATAGCCGTACAGCTTGCACCGTAAACGATTTGCCATAAAAATTAGAGAGTAGTAGATTAGTAGATCTTTTAGTAGAGGCTCTATGTCCTCTATCAGTCATTAATCTATAATCGTTATGATATTAATAGAAATTTGTACTCACACGCATGCTAATATAATGCGGAATAAAATAAAATAATACTAAGTAACTATTACTAGCTTTATAAATATAACGAGAGTTTTAAAATATATCTTATTATTTTGACTCTGAAATTGTTCTTGCATATCGACAAATCTTATCTAAATATTTCAAGTTAACGTCTGCCATATGAATATTTTAGTATAATATTGAAATTCAGAAGATGCACGGATGAGTTCGTTAAGAAAACTAAAATTTGATTATTCGAATATACTAGACTCTCTAGTTCTCATTGTAATAATATCTGAATAAAGTTTACTTAAAGTGATAAATTACCGTATGATAGTAGTTAAATTATCAGCCTTGTACACTACTTTAGTCTTGGGATCGAAGAAACCGTCTCCCGTGTCGTAATATCCTGGTGGTATCTCCCTTGTTGGTTGATCCGCGGTTAGATAAGATTGGCCGCCTGGCTGCAGCCCCTTCTCGTATTCTATTGTAAATCTGCAAAATAAACAGGAAGTACGGTACTATGAACATATTTGTTCGGTGAATCATAGTTTTAGATCAACATATAGTGCACTTTAACCTTCCTTTACCGTGGGTGTCTTAAGAGGCGACTAAGGGAACTTAATGGTCGAGGGATGGGCAGCAGTGTCCCTCTTAATACATCATTAAAAACTTAACTGTGGTTGCCAATCCGCCTGCTAAGTGCTGCAACTATTGAGGAGGCCTATGTTTAGCAGTGAACAGATAATAGCTGATATGACGATATAGTACAAGTATTATCTATACTTATAATAAATGTGTAGAGAGGTCAATTCTGTACATGAAATATATTTCCAAAATAACCATCAGGGGGTGATTAGTGATCGATACTGATGTCAAAAATGTAATCAGTAAAATTTTTGTCTGTCTGTCTGTATGTTCGTTATAGAAACAAAAACTACTCGACGGATTTTAACAAAACTTGGTACAATTATTCTTCATACTCCTGGGCAGGTTATAGTATACTTTTCATCACGCTCCAATCAATAGGAGCAAAACAGTGAAGGGAAATGTTGGGAAAACGTGAGAAGTTACTCCATTTTTAAGCTTCCGTCACGTGTGCAGCCTTAATGGCCACTTTTTAAAATGTAAAAATGTCCACCCGTGCGAAGCCGGGACCGGCCGCTAGTACTACATAAAACATAAAATACTTTTGTCCTAATTTACGTGAGCATCGCTGTGGTATACGTTAATGGAACACATACTAGGTTATATGATTAAGACTTTCTAGTTCTGAGTAGATATATTTTTATTTGCCTTTTTCAACCTATCTCAAAAAGAAGGTTCTCGCATACTAATGGTAGTGGAATTAAACAAAATAATCCTAATCAAATAACCAGTGATATGGACTTCCGCAAGATAACGCCTATTTCAATAAAATAATTACCACATACATATGTCTTTTACATCGAAAAAAATCTTTTGGAAGTTATTAAAAACATTTTTATGTAGTAATGTGGTTTTACACAAGATTACGTTGATGCCAAGAACATCCAGTAATATAAACGGGCAAAAAAGAACGATTAGTGGGTCTGCAAGGGAATTTGCTAAATGTTTTGTGGGGCGCAACAATTCATACCTGTCTATTTTCCGCGAACAAACGGAATAGCGAGTAATTCTCGGGGAAGCCGCATTTACCTTACAAATGAATGTTTAGGGAGAAAAAGTGGTGATTTAACGGCATCTTTCCTCATTTTTCTGCACCTGCGTTTTGTCTTTGTTTAAGATTACAATAGGTACCTAGATAGATATTGAAATTACACGTATTATAGTATATTTAAAAATATATAAATAGGTAATAACAACTATGGACAAAAGGCGAATTTGTAAGTTGTTCCATACAGAAAGTAAATAAAAAAATTACATTAGTTGAATTTTTAGGTAATACAATTTTTTTTTAAATGATGTGGTAAGTCTTTTAGTTCAAAATTATAACTGTTATCGTAGCCGTACAATGCTTACTCCAGCCATAAAATAATACATTTAAAACGTACTTTATCAAGCAAGAGATATCTATTTATTCTTGAGATGGTATTAATAGATCTAATATTCTCACTATAGGTTCGTAAGGTTCACTTTGTTTAAATTTCACACATCACCGACTGTCGTATGTACAGAATACAATATAATACAGTTTCCATAAACCAAGGGTTCAATGTTACGAACTTATAATTATTTAGTGTCGGAAACGTTTGTACCTGTACATGAAATGATTATTTGGTACCTATGTAGCTTAGTATTCCACTTCTGAGATTTAACAATATCATTTATGTTTTATTTCATAGATATAGAGAATTAAATTGAAAGCTTTTTTTTATTGATTCTTTAATCTATTACAGATTGCTGAATAGTCGACACCGTGGACACTTAGATGTTAGACATAAATATAATGCATTATAGTTTAATGTCGTTCAAAGGTACATCTCCTTTCTAGATAAGTAGCAAATTAATCAGTTGATATACACGTTATCGCTACCGGGTAAATGAGAGTCTCGTTTCATTCTTTTCTATGTGTACACTAACAAAAACATCGATGGAATATATTTGTTTGCTATTTGTTTAAGGAGTCCGACTGTCTAATGCAAACACGGTCAATGAATTTGAATAGATTTAGACGTGATCCATCCAATTACAAATATATTGTTTTTCGATGCGAGTAACGTCACTATTGGTCATCTATCCAAGGTCATTGATCGCCGCCGTACAATTGTTTGCGTAAACAAAAAAGTTTACGTAAAGAAAGTGCCCATTTACACAAACGAGTAAAACGGCAGATTGCCTGGCACTTATTGTGTACTACATTTCATACGAAGATTTAATGCGTCAACAACTACCTACCGCTGGGATTCTGAATATGAGAATACTGTCTGCACACAAGCTATGTTTTATTAAAGTCGTGAATACTGGGAGATTTATGTCTTCAAACCTTTACTTATAAGAAAAAATCAAGAGGCGTAAATGTAAATAAAAAATGTTAAAAAAATTCTCAATACCGAGCATATTTTCTGTTCTTTTTGTGTTCTGTTGCGATTGAAGTCGACTTATTTCTTTTTATGAAGAAAAATATACTTGTTCAAAAATTTGTAAAAAATTTAAATGGAAATCTAGACATCTATATTAATATTTAGAGTGAACTAGTCATTTAAAAGTTAATAGTACTACGTAGTACTAGTATTTCATGTATACATTGTGCAATAGGTACGGAATACAATATTAGTTCTGTGCATTGCGACCTAACATTAGTACGTATGCCACTGTATTTTAATCTCATTTAAAATTCAATTCCGGGAACGGTCAGTCACCGTTATTACTGTTAGGTCCTTTTGGGAACAGATTTTAACTAACGCAAAGCAATAGGGTTGTACTTATACTAATATTTTCCTTTAATTTACTTTTGTTCCTTTTCATGAATTGAACGGAAGGCCCTTATTCAGTAAAGAATGGATGTGAGTTTTATTATGTTGTTATGATATAAAGAAATATGTGACTCGTAAAGCTATCTAACTACGTATCTTAAAACGAAATCTCATTATTTAAGAGCCTTATTACTTTATGTAAAGGTATCATGCCCATTACCAATTGGTTCATTCTGTTTATTTGTATGAATTTCTATCAATAGAATTTTTTATAATAACAATTGATAGGAAATGACGTAGCGATGGTGAGCTTAAATATTTTTCTATATTTCTAAACCAATAAGTGTGCTTGATTTATAGTTTTTTATTTAATTGTAAGTAACATAGTGTTCGTTGTAAGAATTAATAATAAATTAAATCATAAGTTTATTAATTGGTATGTCAACCCTAATACCTATTGCACTGGTTTCATTTGAAGTACCAGTGAAGTTAAAAGTACAAAAATATGCTCTTATTTACAGAGGACACGATTCCGGTTGTAAAATAATTTTAAACTAATTAGAGTCATTACGACAGATTTAGGGTTCCGTGTTCAAGAATGATATAAGAAATATCAGTACATACGTGTGTACATAAATAAAAAAAAGATATAATAGTGATAAAGAGTGTATATAAAGAACTTATTATACACAATACAAATAAGTTTATTTATAATCACTTGCATTAAGTTTTTTTTTAATGAAAAATATATACGAGTATAGGTATAGAAATATATTTTTTTTCTTACTTAATTATTATATTATAAAATAAAAAATACATTAAACCACTAAGGGTTGTTTCTAATATCAAGAGAAGTCTACTATTTAGGTAGAACAGCTTACATAAGAATAATGATTCCATATATGAACATACTATCTACATTAAACAATCCAAAATTTTGAACATGTATGATAACTAAAGTGGAATATAATATTGTATACATAGTTGGAAATGCGGTATAGGATATTCCAGGGGTCACACACTTATATTATTTTTTTGAAAAAAAAATCATAGCGTTCAAAGACTCTAAATTCTAATTATAAATTCTCAAAAGACCGCTTTT
Organism: Galleria mellonella; assembly: GCF_026898425.1. Classification (NCBI taxonomy): domain Eukaryota; kingdom Metazoa; phylum Arthropoda; class Insecta; order Lepidoptera; family Pyralidae; genus Galleria; species Galleria mellonella. The sequence continues at coordinate 11,180,165 of NW_026442119.1, forward strand.
TTATTTTATCAAAACAAATACGCTTTAGGAAATAATGGTTTTTAGAAATAATGGCCTCCTTCATTAACACATTTTCATGGCAAATTTAAATCAAGTGCATATTTTGATAGGACAATTTATATTATTCACGGTTGCAGAACCCTCCGGAACATATTCAGAATGAGTATTTCTTAAATGATTTTTTTTATTTATTTTAATTCTACGTAAACTTGGAACGAAACGTTTTAAGCTTTGATGGCTTTTTTTATAAAAAAGTACAAAAACAGTTTGACCGTTTTAACATTTCTTTCGATATAAACGCAGTCACTAAGTACGTGTCTGATTGACAGTACGTTTATTACTTAAAACAAGCTAATGGAAAATGGTAACCATTGGCTATAGATATGAATAGATATCACATGATAGATGTCACATCATTCTTATTGAATAAGGTATAATGATTTTGAATCTAGCAATTTTAATGCGTTATCATTTATCTAATCCTTCAAATTGTATTAGCCTGTCATAGGATATAAGGATATACGAGGACATACGAGGATGAGTGGGACAGAGGTACTCATAAGCGACTTTTGAACACGACTTAAGTCCTTCTATAAAGGTTTATCAAAGAAATTAATGTTAAGGAGAAACAAAGATTATTGGTTTTATCTTACCTTCTATCAGGCATTCGACAGTATTTCCAATCTGTATCATTATATTCCAGCCCGTCTGCGAATATTAGTGTCTTTTCTACCATTTGTCCTTTGTACCATTTGCCTTTCAGTATTATTCCACTCGGATACCGTAGCTCGCCGACACCATGGAACATACCATCGTTAAATTCACCTTCATAGAGAACACCTATAGATAGAGGAACGTGTTTTGTTTCGTATTGTATGTTTACATAAATATACATCTACTTTTTTCAGATAATGGTTGTTTTTATATATAAAAGCGATTTACGTTAAGGTTGAAGAGGATCCCAATTGAACTAATTGGAATTCTCTTTTATTAGTATTTTATTATTTGTATTTTTGTAGTCATGTTGTTTGCAATTTAGTTTACGTTGCTTATTGCTAACTGATTTTAATAATTCTTCTTGCCATTGTTTGTCGTTGCAGAGCAAAAAGCTATTTGTAGACGATTCCAAATTCTAAATTCAAATAGATTTTTTTTTCTTAGGTTTATGGCAAAATGTCTAACGGAAGGAGCTGGTACTGTGGTGGTACAGGTGAAAACAGTATTCCATATGTGGCTTGTGTTTTATACAATTTCAAGCGGTGTTCCGGCGTGAAATACTGTCTAACTCTATTGAGCACGTTTTGGGAGCCATCTTAGCCTTTTCCTCCAGATGACCTCACAATTAGACGTCGCAAGATATATCAACACCAAGGACCTCTAGACTCGACTTATTATCAAGGGAAGTACCCTGAAAGAAAGTAGATACGACAAACGGTGTCTTTTTTGCGGTATCTACGATATATATATTTTATTTATGCCTTTATTTATTATTTTTAGGGATATAAATAAAAAAAAAAAAAGAATTGCCCATTCGTTTGGAATAAAGAAAGTTTTAATAAAGTTTTTAATCTAATAATTTTTATTTGCTTCAAGGTTCAATCCTGCTTTCATTATGTACATTCAAACTTCCAATTCCTTTTAAAAGTATTGGTTGTGGGTAAAAAGCAATTTTATAAATCAAAATAAATAATATCCTATGCACTGGGATTAGAGAAAGTTCCCAATATATTTCATACATACCGTTAGGAAATGTATATATTCCCACTCCGCTCATTCCTAATACGTCCCAAGTGCCTTCGTATTGTGATCCAGTGGGGAACTGTTTGATCGACCGTGGGACCCGCGGTATGTCTACTGACACCGTTCTAGCAATAAAAAACATAATTCGTGATTTACGACCATAATACCGTATCCCAACAGGTGAAAGTCAAATAACGTGATATTTATAGATATAGGTCAAGTTATAAGATATATTTTTAAGTATCTTTTTAAAATTATGATTAGAGTCGTTAGAGTAGGTCAGTGTCACACAACTTAATCGGGTATCGATGTTGATTAATATTGTATTTAAGTGTTTGTTACGATTACTATGCAGAATAAAATTAAAATCATCGCTTTTAAGGTAGTTATAAAATATGAGGGTTAAAATAAAAAAAAAAAAAAGTTTTGAGCCTTTCTGAATACCAATACAACGATGCAACCACTCAGGGGGTCAACTATGAAATGAATTTTCGGACTCCATTATCAGCATCAGCTATATAATTAATATGGAATGTTCGATCCCATTTTTTAATGTGTTTCTTTGGGAAAATATTTAGTTTCGTTGATAGAACATTTCCCTAAAAGGTTAATGACTTCGATTTTACTCCGTATGACCATCTAGATAAAAATTTATAGACAAATACGGATATATTATTGTTGTCGTGTAACTGTGCTTGGATAAGCTTGTTATAAGGCAGAGAAATGAATGTTAAAATAGGAGATGAAGAAAAACTTATCGAAACCTAGATTTTTAATACCTTTGTAATGTCAAAAAATGGCTCTATATAATGAAATAAAGCTTAAAGATTTATAATAAAAAATAAGAAGATAGCTATATTTATAGGTGTTACATTATTTTCAACAGCAGAAGAAGAAATAGTAACAGATGAACAAAGTTAAATTTTGTTTAACTTTGGCCGTTTTGTGAAATTGGCGTTTAATATGATATGCCACTAAGATCCGGAAATATCAAATGTATGTGTTGTGCGAGGTACCACCATTTGTACGTGTTAAGCTGAATCCTTATAAAGCCGCTTATGCACTTCTAATCCATGATTTACAAGATAGCAAGCAAGAGTGACATTTTGCAAATTGATTTATGTTTGTAAATTAGTATATCGATTGAATTATGTGTGGAAGATATTTATAAATTACAAGTTGCAGTTTTATAAATAATTATGCATAATAATGTACTAATAACAATTACTATAAAAAATATAAATAATAAAATATGTCAGGAAATTATACTAATTACAAGGTATTCAATATGTTTTGTGTTATGAGAAATTAGAGAATAAATATTAGGGAGCACAAACATAAGAATAAGAAATTTACTATTAATATGACATACATAGAATAGTCAGGACATAAACCAATTTAGAAAAATTCTCTCCTAACCCGTACTTAGTCTCATTTTTAAACAACTTAATACCAGAAGTTCCACAGAGATTGTTCTGATTTATTTATTTAAGACATAATAACATGATTATTGATATACCAATATAATATAATAATAATATATGGCGATAGAGCACTGGTGACTTGTAACACAGGTCTTTTCAAAACTTACTGCAGCCACCAGTCTCTCACAAAACAGCTGCTTTACATATTTAATTGTACTTCAAGCTGTTACTTTTAACTACCTTTTGTGAAGGTAAAAATAAACCATTCATTTGTTCATAAATAATAATGATTACTCAAATGTAATGGTGGGAGTCAATTGATGCAGGTAGCTCGGGATTGTTTCTTATGGCAGTCTATGGGGGAGGTCTATATTCAGCAGTGGACAGATAATGGCTGACATGTTGATAATGGTGATGAAACATGATCAATATATTTTTTTTAATACAACAAACAAGCTGACGGCTCACCTGATGGAAAGTGGTAACCGTCGTCTATAGACATAAGCAGTATCATGGACATAACAGAGTATACTGTTTCGCCCATGATACCCCCCATGCGTTGCCATTCCTGAGGACTCAAGTGTTATTCCTCTGTATCTTGTAAATTCACTACCATATCCTACCCTTCAAACCGAAACACAGCCACGCAAACACAACTGCTTTAAGGTTGAAACACGAATGGGACAGAGGTACTGAAGCAAACGACTTTTGTACAAAGTCTCCCTCTGTTAATACTCAATAATACTAGTACACAATACTTACGAGTATCGATATATGTAAGTACTTCTAATACGAGTATTTAATTGGAAATAGTGTAATTAAAATGTAGACTAACTTGCATTGTTCTCTATGAGCTTCTGAAAACTTCCTCATTAAAGCCTCCCATTGCGATATACGCTTATCCGAGATACTGATGTAATGAAAAAAATAATTAACATTTCGCTAAAAATGATGTAAAGTCAAAACTTATTAAAAATGTTATACTTATGATTGACAGAGACAATTTATCAATAAAAAAAAATATTTTTAAGTACATTTTGGAATAGTAAGCTGGTCTGATGAAAGTAATAGTAATCAGTCGCCTACAGAGATGAACACTGCTAAATGTATGTCTCAGTTTATTTTGTGATATCTATCATCATTGCTAAGATATTATGTCTTTGTATTTTGTAATTTTACTTCCGTATGTCACCCTTCAAACTGAAACATAACCATACAAACGCAATACTTGGCAGCGAAACATGAGTCGGATAGTGGTACCCATGGGGACGTGTTTTGTACAAAATTACATACTCTGCAAGAAAATCTTTGACCCAGATAGACTTTTGAGATAAAACGTAAACCAAAACAGAATTGTTTGACTGTGTAAGGTGGTGATTACCATTTTAATTAATTGGGCCATTAGCTTGTTTGCCATTTCAGTTAGTGAAATTTTATCCATCTCATATGGTCAAATCATATTTTCGATCAGTTATTGTTTCAATAATCATATTTTGGACGTCTAAAGTGAAGTTATACTTTTCACGAAGTCTTTTATTTTAAATCCAAACATATAAATCTTATATAAAGTTTTGTTTCACAAAACAAAATGGCTTCAATCTTCATAATATTAGTAAGGATTAAAGAGCTAAAGTTCTATTCTACAAATGAGTTCTTATTTCTGCTAATAAAAACTACAGAACTTACACAGAGTTATTTTGCGATTTCTGCTGCGACATTGTTGCGACTCGTAGTCTCCCCAAGTTGCTAGTATTTCAGCTGTAACAAAAGTTTACTTACGTACATCACAGTATATTTGATATACATGATCTAAGCAACGATGACCTACACAAACAAGAGTTAAAGTTTGTCATATATGTTGAGGTTGGAGGTTGCCAGGACTTGGTAGTATATATATACTTGTACTGGTGTAGAATCTCTGAAAGAGTATAAATGATTTCACTTGTTGCATAGATTATTGTTGTTGCATATTTATAAATTATATAAGTATTTATTATTGTTGTTTAGATTTCTGTTTTGCACTAATGCTGGCCACTCACTACTTCTTATGTCTCCGTGTTAGGTTAACTGGAAGAGATCTCTTTCAGAGATAATTTCATGTTTGCTTACGTTGTTTGTATAATAGTTATTATTACTGTATATTTTATTATAATAAGGAATATTATATATTAGTAAACATTATTGTCCGCAGAAGAACCGGAGCGACAGATATAGCTCGAATAATAAACAAGCTGAAGTGGAAATTGACTTGCCATATAATTAAAAAAACCAACAACTGATAAGACAGGCAAATGTTCTTGAGTGGCAACCCCTTAAAGGCAAACTTGTGTAAGAAGATTTTATACAAGGCAGCTTTGACCTTAATTTTTTGCAGGGGCAATGGATATTATTGGCTGATTTCCTTTGGCGATCTATGGAGGAAAGCCTATGTTCAACAATAGGCAATTAATGGCTGGAATAATGTACAATATGTTTAAGGCTCTTTTTATGTATAAAGGTAATCCTAGGAATGTCCAAGATTACAAAGAATGTTCAACAATTAAATAAAGTATCTTTACAGTACCATAACAATCTTTAACATATCTGTGTGGCTTCATCATAGAATTAATGAATGAAGAAGTGGTAGCCCACCACTACCAGAGGGAGACTTTGTACAAAAGTCGATTGCTTGGGTATCTCTGTCCCATTCGTGTTTCAACCGTGAAGCAGTTGTGTTTGCATGGCTGTGTTTCGGTATGAAGGGTGGGATTTGGCGTGAATTTACTGGGTACAGAGGAATAACACCTGAGTCCTCAGGAGTCGTAACGCATGGGGGATATCATGGGCGAAACAGTATACTTTGTTATTGATATGTATTAAGGATGGTTCGCGAAGTGATAACAACTGGTATGCAAGAATACTGGTTTATTACTGACAGCGCATTAAGTCTCCCATTACTAATATATATGTAGGTAGATATAATTATGCTCATTATTATTAAAAGAGGGTAGCAGATACATCAGTTATGTCCATGGTACTGCTCATGTCTATAGGCGACGGTTACTACATTCCATCAGGTGGGCCGTCTGCTTGTTTACCATTCTAAGTTGTATAAAAAAAACTTCTTTACCCGTGGGTGTCGTAACAGGTAATTAAGAGAAGGCGAGGGATGGACAGCAGAGTTCCTTTTAGAACATTTCTAAAGCCTAACTGCGGTTACCATTCGCCTGCTAAGTGTGGTAACTACTAGCAAAACTTCCCCAAGGGAGAGGCTTATGTTAAGCAGTGGACAGTTAAAAGCTAATGTGATGATGATGATGACATTAACAAGTACTTTCATCGATCATTCATATTAATTGTTACTTCAAATAAATTCAATATCGCTATCACTTTTATTTGAATAATACAAAGATTAGATATGGCCAAGACAAACAAAAGGAAGATCAAGGGAAACCTATAAGAGAAACGGTCGCCATTGTGTCAAAGAATTTAGTATTCAACGTGATTACACGGTCATGGTCAAACACGCCGCCGTATGCATTATTTATAAATGAAAGAGTGAAACTTTGTGGATATGTCACGACAATGCGTTTATTGCACTTAAAACTTATGTACCAGTTTCGGTCTATCCATTTGTAGGCTTTTATACCGTTTATAGTACAGTTTCTTGAGTATAAACATTGTAATAACAATTTTCATTCTATTACACGTATTTATGGCTTATTTAAATTAACGGTCATTGTCTTGTAATTGTGAATGTGATTGGAAACCATAAATAATTTTAACATTTAACAACTACTTATTTAAATTAATTGTATTGTTTATTAACTACTGACATAGTTCTTGTATAGTTTGTAATTTAATTTTGTATTTGTTGAAAGGTTTAAAGAAAAGCAATACAATTATTGGTACACGTGGATCCTGTTATTGTTTTATTATTATATTAGGCGTAAACTGTTCACTGCTGAACATAGGCCTTCCCCATAAGGGGTGATTCGCTAGTAGTTGCCATTCTTGGTAGGCAATTTGGCAACCGCAGTTAGTATACTTTGATGATGAATGTTTTGTGATTGAAAGGTGTGAAAAACTAAATTTGACGAGTTGAGAAATAGATTAATCATTAACTGAAGAGTAAACTTAGGGAAGATTTTTTTTATATAAGACTGTTAGATGTTATATAAGTATTACAATATTATGTATAAAATACAGATGATTTTATTACTTTCCGTTTCAAAAATTGAAAAATTAAGGTTAAATGTTTTTCTTTTAAGTACACCAATAAATTTTGCTATTGATTTGACATATTTAATATTTATTCTAATAAAACAAACTTTCAAAGTTCAAGGCAAGAAGTAATTATGAATTCAGTGGCTTTATATAAATCTTAAAGCTCGAAAGTAAACCGTAACTGAAAAGTTTTGGGCATGACCAATTTCAGTTGGCAAATTTTTTTACTCCAATTTGTTATATTACTTTAAATATAATTTATTCTTACATATAACATTTTTATACATATCTATATAAGTATAAAAATGCATATTGGTTAGCGCAGGTTCATCAAATTATTGCTATTATTATTGTGTTTTTACTTTTTACTTCAGCCATTTATAGTAATCAGAATTTGACAACAACTCTTTTTGTTAATACAAAAAAAATATTTCTTAAATCTGCAAAAATTAAGTATTTTTAAAACTACTTTAATATTACAAATGTACAACGTGTCATTGTAGATTGAAAATCATCATTCTTTATCATGGTAAGATAAACAAATATTTAAAATGCCAGTTAGAGCTTATTAAAATAAAATAAACATATTTAACTCCAAAACGTTGGATTCTATGGACGCATATATTCAACGTAAGATAAATTAGAATTAATTTTTTTTACAAAAATCCTATATGCTATAGGTATTATTTTCTATTAAAAATAGATAAATATAAATATTTTCTATGCATTCTAACACCATATACTCACAACTGTGTTCTATAGATTTAACTATTAAGTTATTAAAATCAGTTAAATCCTAAATTACGCTTTTTAAAAATGCAATTCCTTTATTTATACAATTATTTACAATTCACTATTATAAATAATTATATTATGACGTATCCTCATTTAAGAATTCTCAAATCCGCAATTTTGAAGGATATATAAGGAGGGGTTAGCATCAAAACATATTTCTATAAAGTTCTGTTTCGTCAAGTGTCTCGGGGCGAATTAAACGCGACCATAAGATTTTGCGAGTAAAACGTTTTCCATGGAGAAATCAGCCATGCGATACTGTGCAGTATTTGGACAAAGACTCCTTGTTATTCAGCGAATTTCCACTGCTTTAATCTTGAATACTGACTTCACTCTCATTATGCGCTTGAATGAGAGCTTGTAAGTTTTTCTTATTTGAAGTTCGTTTTAGATTGCATAGCATAGAGGTTCCTTTATAAAGCATCTCTTTGATGTAGAGTTTAATAATGTATATATTATTTGGATATTAAAAAAGTAAAAAAAAAATTGTTGATTACTGAGTACCTCTAAGAGACAGAAAGTACAATAAAAGCATGAGAAAATCCCAGATACCTGTGCTATCTAACAATTATTAAAATAAGACAAATAGTTCATTTGCGTTGACACATTTTGCTATCATGTGCTATAGATAGGTACCAAATTTTATGTTTTTTTTGCATACCTAATAAGCTCATTTAAGTAAACAACTTACGAAAAATAAATTTGTTTTTCACATAAGTATCACGTCATTATGTCTCGAGTCTTATTCAAACACAAATTGTGTTTGAATAAGTAAGTGGATGTTTTACAATGATTCAAAATTTACCTGTCGTGTTCTTAATTCAATGCATAGTTTTCAGTTTTCGCACTTTCATATGAAAACACTATATAGTTTTTTTTAATACTTATAAATAATTACAATATGACAGTCTAATCAATAACTTGATAAGCTATGTCAATATATTCATAGAGATTTCTTTTCGAAATTTAAATTTATAATAATTTTCTTTTTATTCGATGTGTGAACAAGCCAACTTTAGAAATGAAATGATGTAATATAGTTTATATTTTAGGGTTTCTTGATCTGTACAGACCCATAAAAATAAATTTGGAAATTATTGTGATTCTAATGGAAAAACTCATCCAAAGATATTATTAACTATAGAAAAATATGATTATCCACATAATCGCTAAGTTATAGGAATGGTGAGCTCTACAAACACCTGGGTCCAGAAAAGACGATTTATTAAGTGGTATTATTGCTAGTTATTACTATTTATATTATTATAATATAAGTATTGATGTTATGTGTCGTAATTTATTAATTAAGTACTAAAATTATATGTTTTTTATAGTTGGCGTGTACAGCTTAGCGTAAAAATAACATTTCTAAATATGCATATATCAATATTTCGATCAAATTGTGTGAGAGGTATGAATAATTCAGGACGTTAACATAAAAAAAAAAATAACAAAAAAGACTTTTGTGTTCCTAAGAAATTATAAGTGTTTCTTTGATAATTAGGTAATAAATCTATTTATACGTTATCCACGAATAACATGAACTACAGATAATTTGTTTGTTTAGGATTTATAAATATCTAAATTTGAAGAATTTAACCTCTGGTTAAAGGAGAACAAATAGAAGTGAGTAGGTGACGTAAGAGATAATTAATAATTTTTACTTGCGTAAAATAGAATAACCTATAATGTACAAAACATCAAATACATATTATTAATTAAACTACTTATTATAACAAATAACACACTATATATACATATAAATATACGAGTATATATAGTACATAAAAGGGAACATGATAAATCCAGTAAAATATTCCAGAAGGATTTGACTTGTTTATTATTTTTTCGCATTATTTCCATTTCTTGTTTATTTCATTGTAAATATTTTTTCGCAGCCAAGAACTAGATAGTATTCGAAAGAAAGTAATGTAATTGAATGATTATTTAAATTTAGAAGCATGTATAATATTGAATTTCCGTTAAAAAATTGTACGCAGCAACACATATTTACATGACACAGACTATTGCTTCACTACGAGTACATATTGTATGCAAACACATTTAATAATTAGTTACGTTGATTGTATTCGATTCGTTGCAGAGAAAGTACTTATGAGGCTGTAGAGTGCAGATCGACAACTTTACCTTTACCGTTACCAATTGCTATTGTTCATAAAAAAATATACAACTTTTAACTAACATGGGAATAAGGAATATTTACAATAAGGTTGCTATTGAAGCATTATTCCTTATGTTTAAAGTTAAAATATTAAGAATTAAAGTTAAAAGATATTTTTAAAAGAATACTTTTTAATTATTAGTTGAGTCAACAACACCAGCTCTAGTTACAGGTTACTCAATAGTTATTATATCTCATAATGCTTATCGTTGTTTTAATTTATGTATATGTATGTATATATAGCTGGTAGAGAATGCCATATGGCATTAAGCTCGCTATTTGTACAAAATTTTACTGTGCAATAAAGAATAAATAAATAAATAATATCACAGCGGATTATTATTCTGAGAAATATTATTTAAATTCGTTCTAGAATCGAATTATAACTAATCTAAATTAAGATTTGGGGTCGTAATATTTAAAGCATTTAGTATAAACTTTTACTAAACTATATACTTATTGTTCAAGAAAGTTACATCCCTATAAATATCGTAATACCCTCCAATCGCGTAATATTCTACCGATTCCCCTGACATAAGAAAAACAGACAAATGGTCGACCCCGGTCCAACATCTACCGCGTAACACTCTGCAACGGGTTGCTGTTGTGTGCCTACTTATTGTGTGGAGAACTCGTAAACCTTCTGGACATTTCCTATTATCGTTCCCAAGTGTCGCGAGTGATAATTTATCTAACATATATAGTGTGGTTTTTACAAGTAGACCAAAATAGATCAACGCCATTGTGACATTCACGTGGCGTGGCTTCCTGAAACCTGGTATATCCTGAGTGTGTACCGCTTACGCTAAATCTGCAGTCAAGGTGAGTTCATACCATTTTGACATACAAACTTCTTTTATGGGACCTAGAACCCGGGCCCAGCCTAGGTCTTATATAATATTATTACTTTCGCTTCCACTTGTGCTAACATAGTTACAATTTAAATCAGCCACTTTAAAATTTTAGTTTAAGATACAGGTTTAGGATTTTGAATTAACCAGGTTCTTAATTTGTAGTACAAGTATTAAAAATTGTTTGTTAATTTGTATTCTAGTACAACAAATGGTTCGGTGCAAACTATACTTATTTGTTCTTGTTTATTGCACTATTTATAAAAATAATAAATAGAGATAATTTTAAAGAGAAGTGATACAAAAGGCGGCCTTATCGCTAAGCAATCTCTTCCAGACAAACTTTGGGTAAAGGACATTGAGAAAAAAGACAAAGAATAGGTATCGCACTATTATATAGATACTAATATATACAAACACATATATATACACGCACACATATTAACAAATAAATAAACATATACATACACCTACTTAATAGTACACATGAAACAAGGGAGAATGAAAGTGGAAAATGAAGAGAGAACACAGAAAAATAGTACTTAAAGGGAGAGATAGTAGGACCTAGCAGAGGTTTTGAAGCTATTGAAAGATTGAGTGCACCAAATAGAGGCAGGTAGTGAGTTCCTCTGGCGAACTGTCTACACAGTAAAGAATTTAGAATAAAAGGAAGTGAAGTGAGCGGGAAATTTGAGGCGGAGGTTGTTGACATTGTGCGAAGTTGAAAATACTGTCTTACGAAGTCCTAGTATGTATATTGTACATAATCATATTAATGGATATAAACAGAATTGAATCGCTTCTTTTTTCCATTATTTATAAGTTGAAATACTTTCAGTGGGTGAGACAATATGACGATTGTTTTATTTGAAATGAAAACAATCCAGCTCAATGCAGTGCAGTGTAGTGCGGACTGAGGACTAAAACTCTTTTTAGTTTTATAGTCTCTCCAAATGCACCATTCATTTTCAAGTTTTTTTTTGTTGAATTTATTATACCAACTAGAGAGGCTAGGTTAGCGATATTATTTCGTAACGTTCATGGATTTCAGTCATTGAATCGTAAATATTTAAGTGCAGATTTTAATATTTTGTAATTAAAATATTTTTACTAAATTAGAATTTATTTTCTCAGATGAGTTTAGAAAATTAAGAATCCTATTTATTAAAAAATCGATGCAATAGAGTCAGTAGAACACATTTCAAAAATTGTAAAGTTACATAAATATTTTGTAAAATAGGTAAACTTTATTTAGGGACTTTAAAGAAGATATCTGCCCATTTTTATTATAAGTATTCGAGCTTAATCGTGCTTTGGTTTGTGTTAGTACACGTCTTCATTTTTTGTTTGAAAAATCTTGTTACACCGCATTTACTAGCAGGTTTCCAGTCCAACATGAGGCACATTCCCGTTTAGAAGAAACCAGATTATTTATAGCTAGGTCTAAGGAGATAGCTTATGATAGTTTATAAAACATTGTGTATTGTCTGTCATATATAAATTAATATTGAACTTTGACTTTTCAAACATAATGTTCTTGAGTAGGTGCTTACATTAAAGTTATTATGTTGTGTATCGGTTATGTTATAATATCAAATATACTATTACAATTTAATGTATATAATATAATAAAATTTTATTTTTTAACATTATTAACACACCCGTTGACACATATTATATTACTTTCACATATTATTTAATAGTTGAGTGGAATTTTATGATATTTAATTATTATTGTACTTTATTGTATTACGGAAAACCAGTTAAGATCTGTAAGTGATGTCATATAGAACAAGTGCTCTCAAATTGCAAAACTTGTATTAGAAAATAAAGGCTGGCCAGATTGTTTCTCACGATAGTATTAGCCGAAGATGAAATGAGTAAGGTCATACATAGTTCTTACTAAATCAACCTAGTTATATAATTTGTATTCTGTGTGAAGGTTGCTTTTGTTGTTATATATTACTTAATTAGAATATTATGGATATTTTTTTCCAATACTGACATTACATTAAATGTTGTTTTGAAAAATAGATTGTAAGAAAGAGTTCACATTGACTATGTCAGTAGAATTAATGAGCAAATCGTAGGATTTTCTTTTGGGAGATATTTCTTTTGGTTTTTCGCCAAAGCTGAGCCCACTGTCCAACCAAGTCGGAGCTTCCAAGTTGTCGCGGCGGTGGCCATTTTTCTTTTTTATTTCTCTCCGGTAGTTTGGAGTTCTCAATCGTCGTAGTCATATACGAAGTCGTTCATTTTGTCATAGTTTTAATGCTAGCTATTTTGCCTGCGTAGTAAGAACAATTTGTTAGAAGCAACTGACCGATATCTGCTAAGAGAGATTCTAACAGTAGCTTCAACCAGTATGGCAATCTACCGCTAGTACTGCTGGTTCGCTCGGCTCTTCCTATGATCTACGAGAACATTATGCCAGGACGTAACGTTTTTTAGTTCGTTCCAAGACATAGATTTTTATGTTTGTAAAAGACTTAAGATAAATACATATCTCTAACTACGATCACTAAAAGGTTAATAAGGGAAAAGGGATTGTTAGTAATTGGGTCTAACAGCCCCATTGTTAGCAATACACTCTCTTAAGTCGACCTCCACGTGGTTCTCCGAAAAACCAACTGATTAATTTTAGAATTCGCCTTGTTTTCATCTTCACTTATTATTACTCACTGATACTCTGCTAGTAAATATCGATAGCGCAGGTGGGGCTATCTTTTCATTTTCACCCATACAAAAATCATAGGGCTAGTAAATAAAGTCTACAAGATGATAGAGTAAGACGATGGAAGCGTATCCATTTCAGTGGGTCCAAACACGATATGAGGTAATCTTAACTCATATACAGAATCTAGATATCTAAGATATGCGACCCGAGCAATTAAATTTGACTACCTCTATCAAGAGTGATTCAATTTGTCGAACTAATTATTGCTCCTTAAAAGTTAGTCAACAATTGAACAAATCTTCAGTAATTCACTCGGAGATAACTAGAATTGATTTGTTTCTATTAATTCTTAATGGAAATATTAAACAATGTTTACATAGGATTTACTGGATCTTAATTCGGAATAATGCAAACAAATTGTATATATGTACGCAAGAATATTGATTTTTTTCTTAAAAACAGCGATCTCATACATCTTAATACTAGATACAAATATAAACTTGCTGTTCCGAAGTATCGTTTAGAAAATATTAATAGATCTTTTATGGGGATGGGCATTAAATGTTATAATAAGATACCGAAGGATATTTTGGATCTGCCTTTTAATAACTTTAAAACTGTGATTAAAAAACACTTATTGAACAAAGCTTATTACACACTAAATGATTACTTGAATGACAAGCGTCCATGGTGTTAGTCGATCATGTATGGGCTTTTTAATGACCGTGTAATTTTAGACATAGTACATTTAAATAAATATATATGAATTTATAAATACTGGATGAAAAGCAATAAACACATATATATTTATACCCTTTATACCTACATTAGTATAAGATGACATTCGTCATTTTCGTACCCTAATTCCAATAATTTGGGGTCGGCGTAATATGTTATTATTCATATTACACATGATTTTGAGTTTTGGTTTTACGATCGGCCGTCTGCATGACGTCAACCTTTCTTGGAAATACATTTGTTGCTGGTATCCGCCAATTACTGTATCAAGGAAAGGATTGATAGAAAGAAGGGGGTTGTTGGGAGTGAGTAAAGGAAGTTGGTAAAAAAAGTTATGGAGTAAAAGGAAAAGCTGGACACTGCAGTTGCGAAGGGAATACTGGTCACAAATTGTAGTTGCTTGGGAAGCCGGGGTTACATACTCGTGTACCCTTACCCCAAAACAGAGTAGAGAACACCTTTTGTATTGATATTATTTATTAGAAATAGATTATGCTCCAAAAAAAAAAAAGAAAAAAGATTTTAAAGGCAAAAGGCGTTACTTTTATGGGGATATCAGCCTCTTGTGTAAAGTGTATCTAGACCGCATTTATTGTACACGAAAGCTTCTGACATAGCGTACAGTTCGACTGTTTCACATGTATGTAATATTCCATAATTCTTTTTTTTTTTTTTACAACACAGGGGGTAAACGAGCATGCGGCTCACCTGATGGTAAGTGACTACCGCCGCCCATGATCACCCACAACACCAGCGGCATTGCAGGTGTGCTGCCGGCCTTTTAAAAAGGAATATACTCTTTTCTTGAAGGTTATGTTGTCGTATCGGTTCGGAAATACTGCTGCTGGAAGTTGATTCCAAAGAATGGTTGTGCGTGGAAGAAAGTGCCTTGAAAAACGCACGGTGGAAGACCGCCACTCGTCCAGATGATTGGGATGAAACTTTAGTTTGTGGCGGGTTGTACGGTGGTGAAAATCAGCAGCAGGTATCAATCCGAACAATTCCTCAGAACACTCCCCATGATAAATTCGGTAGAAGATGCACAGAGACGCAACATCTCTGCGCAGTTTCAATGGGTCAAGTCGGACAGTAAGGCGTTGATTATCGATAATTCGAGCCGCCCGACTTTGAATGCGGTCTAACGGAAGGAGTTGGTACTGTGGCGCTCCTGCCCACAGGTGAGAACAGTATTCCATATGCGGCCTGACTTGGGCTTTATATAATTTCAGGCGGTGTTCTGGCATGAAATATCGTCTCACCCTATTGAGCACTCCTAACTTTTTGGAAGCTATCTTAGCCTTCTCCTCCAGATGACCGCAAAACTGGACGTCGCAAGATATATCAACGCCCAGGATTCCTAGACTTGACTTTTTATCAAGGGAAGTGCCCTGAAAGTGAGGAGATACGACAAACGGCGTCTTTTTTGCGGTAAACGCGCAGACTTGTGTCTTTTTGGGGTTAAATTGGACAAGATTTTGTTCACCCCAGATCGAAACTTGATGGAGTGAAGTTTCGATTTCAGACACAAGTCTATTCCGGCACTCATCGGTATGTGCCCGCGAGATCTTTGCATGACCGGTATATAATGTATCTCCTGTACTGTCGTCCGCATAGCAATGAATATTACTTATCTGTAACATATCATTGATATGCAGAAGAAACAGAGTCGGAGATAGTACACAGCCTTGCGGGACACCAGCATTCAAAGGTTTTAAATCAGAGCATGCACCGTCGACTACGACCTTAATGCTACGTTCCTTGAGAAAACTGGCGACCCAAATGCACAGTCTCGCAGGCAACCCAAATGAAGGTAGCTTTGAAAGCAGCGCTCTATGCCACACCCGATCAAAGGCCTTCGCAATATCCAGACTAACTGCTAAGGCCTCTCCCTTACTCTCGATTGCCACTGCCCATCGGTGTGTTAAGTAAGCTAAAAGATCACCGGCCGAACGTCCCTGTCGAAAGCCATACTGGCGATCACAGATCAGCCGGTGCTCTTCTAGGTACCGGAGCAGTTGACGGTTAATGATGGATTCCATAACCTTCGAGAATAAGGAAGTGATAGCTATGGGCCTATAGTTAGCTGGATCTGAGCGATCTCCCTTTTTAGGGATCGGATGCACCAGAGCAGTCTTCCAAAACTTTGGGACTATGCCCGATGAGTAGCTAAGCCGAAAAAGACGCGTAAGAACCGGAGCCAACTCTGGTGCGCACGTCCTAAGCACAATTGGAGGAATACCATCAGGCCCACTCGACTTATGGATTTCGAGGGAGAAAAGTGCTCTACGCACTGAGCGATGCGTGAATTTAATGTCAGGCATAGAGCTCCTACAACACGTGATGGTCGGTGGTGGTTTCTCCCCGTCATCCAATGTCGAGTTTGACGCAAAGATGGATCCAAGAAGATCGGCCTTTTCTTTAGCGTTCTGGGCCAACGAGTCATCCTCCCTGCGCAAAGGTGGAAAAGATGACTTACAGAAATTCCCTTGTGCAGCTTTGGCAAGAGACCAGAAAGCTCGAGTCCCAGAGGGCAAACTAGCCAGTCTCTTGCCAATTCTACTAATATGCTCTGACTTCGCTGTGGCTATAACTCTTTTGAAAGACCTAGAGGCAGAGTTATACTTCTTTTTAAGAGCACTGGTGTTAGGATCTCGCGACGCCACACCTTTAGCCCAGGTTAGGAAGCACTCCTGTTTCAGACGAGATGCTGTTCTACAGGAGGCTCCATACCAGGGCTGGGATTTCCCGCCGACGGGCACCACAGAGTTAGGAATAAATAATTCCATTCCCTGAAGCACCACATCAGCAATGGAATCGGCAATGGCGTCGGGATCATCCAGTGTGAAGCAAGCCTGCCTCCATGGGTAAGATGCGAAAAAAATCCGCATCTCATCCCAATCTGCCGACCTGTAGTGCCAAATGCGACGTCTACCCGTAGAACGAGGTGGAGTCGGACTCGTAAGAGGCACTTCGCTCCGCACCAAACAGTGATCCGACGATCCAAGCGGGGCTTCGACGGAGATCATATAGTTGTCTGGGTGGGTGGTCAGCAGAAGGTCCAGCAGTGAAGGTGAATGGTCCAACACATCAGGGATTCGCGTAGGCGAGGAAACAAGCTGTGTCAGACCATAAGCCAAAGCAAAGTCATGAACAGATCTTCCCGCATAGTCGGTTGTACGCGAACCAAGCCATTCGGCATGGTGGGCATTAAAGTCGCCAACAATCACGACTTCAGCGGAAGGAATCTGCTCAAGCAGGGAATCTGTAGCCATTTGGACGTGCTCAATTAGTTGGTCGGTTTCAGTGTTACCGCTGTGGGACCTGTATAGGCACGCATAGATGCGGGGATGGTCATTGCAATCTACGCGCAGCCATAGAATGGACAGGTCCGTACCTTCAAGAGTCCCAAGGCGTCGACAGCAGATATCCTCTCTGACATACGCACATACGCCGGCACGCGAAACAAAACAATGTTCAAGCTTATACCCCGGGTAGGTCAGGTATGATGTTTCGTTAGGAGGGGATATCTGTGTCTCCGTGAGGAAGAGCAATGCCGGCCGCGCCGTTTCTAGGTGGTGGTGGACAGCGTTCAGGTTTGAATGAATTCCCCTAATATTACAGAGGCTCACATTGAGCAAAGGGGATGCCGCAGAAGTCTTGCTCTGTTTGCCCTTGGTCCCATAGAGCGGAATTTTACCCCCCCCAGAATACGCAGGGCAGCCCGAGCGTGGTTGCTCGAGGGAGGATTCTCCAGCAACATGGCTGCTGGTACCTCCCTGGGGTACGTTATTTTTTTTTAAATTCCACTGCCATGGTATTGAAAGATGGGGGGACGGAGTTGGGGGAGGATTTTAGGATAAGGAAGGGGATGGGTATAGGATGGGCCTCCGGACTCCCTCACTCACCATACGGAATGTGGTCGCACTAAAAGTGCGGCCACTTAGCGTCGGTATTCTGTGAGGGTGTGGTACTTCCCCGGTCGAGCCGGCCCATTCATGCTGCAATACCATATGGTATTACAGCGTGGCTCTACCACCTAAAATTCTTATTTTAAAAGGAATAAAATGCATCGATGAATGACGTAACGTTTTATACACTTAATTTAAAATATTAGATATTATAAGGCGGTTACAACAGTTAGGTCTTAACTCTGTTAAGCAGCATTTCACACATTTCATTTGTATTATGTGATAAACTAAATTCCGAACTGCTCTTAATAAGAAATGCTTACTTATATACTAAGTTATTTTACTGGCAAATAACAGCTACTAAATAGGTTACAAAGAAAAGGAACAGAAGTGACAGTTTGAACTTTACTTTTTTAATTTGTCTATTGTTACTATATTCAATAATTATAAATATAAAATTGACGTTACGGTCTTGAACAGCATTAAACTTTCTCCTCAAACTATATATGGAAGATATTTATTTTATGTATAAACATTCTTAACTGTGTATGTTTTAGTAGTAATTATATTTTATAGATTTTTTTCACTTACAAAATAAAATAATTGATATGCAGAATTCTTTTAATACTTACCTATTATTATATTTCGTCATTCGATATGAACGAAGGTTACAAAAAGACTTTCAGATGCAAGTTAGTAAAATAAAACTCACGTGGTAACGTTTATAACAAGGTTCAAATTGCGCGTAGATAATTTTAATGCCCTATTGTTGAATATGCATGAGAGCTAACAAAGAAATAGCTATGCATCAATTTTCGAAACACATTATGATCGCGTTGCTTATTATAGAATGTGCAATTTTCGTTTTTGGAAGGACATTGTTTAGGACCATAACATGGTCATTTATGTTGATTGGTTATCTATATTTTATTAAAATAACCGGCTACAATTTTTAGTGGACTATGATAGAGTGCGAAAGTGGATGGATATATATTTATATTCATCCACTTTTACATTCTATATATATATATTGGGCGGCGGTAGTTACTTACCAGCAGGTGAGCCGCATGCTCGTTTGCCCCCTGCGTTGTAAAAAAAAATATATAAGCCGTTAACTGTCCACTGTTGACCATGGGCTTTCCCATAATGGAGAGTTTTGCCGGTAATTGCCACGCTGGGCAGGCAGGTTGGCAACCGCAGTAAGGCTTTGGTGATGTTTTAAGGGGAACGCTGCTACCTATCTCCAGATCATTAAGTTCCTTAGTCGTCTCTTACGACACCCGCGAGAAAGAATGAGGGTGGCCCATTCTATACTGGGCCACACGGCAAATATTATATGATGTCCATGTCCTATTCAAGTTTATAGATGACAGTTATAAATTTTCGTCAGATGTGCCAGTAGCATGTTTACTATTCCCAGTTGCATAAAAAAAGTTTAAATGTTATGGAAATGAACAAAGTGGGTACTTCACCCACTTCCTCAAAGCTGTTATGAAGGGGCACAAAGTTGAATTTTGAGCTGAGTGGAATCACAAATAAAATTTTCCACTAAGTACCTGAATTAGATTACAACGAAATGGTCAAATAAAATTATCTTGATGGATGGAATAACAAATTTATCTCTAATTTCTAAGGATTGTGTATTTGCCCTCAATAGGAAATGTTAATAAGTCAATAATGAAATACATAATTATATTTATATTATTAATTTGTTTTGGACTTTTGGATTAGATTTATTACTATAACAATCTTACTATTATAATAAAATTTTAACTAACCGATGTCTGTACATGTTAAATATTGAAAAAAATTTATCAGGGATCTTAATAAGACCAATAGATGCTATAGATATAATTTATAGAAATTTTACGTTTGTCTGTTTATCCCTCTATATACTAGGTCCGGCATCACGCAAAAACTACTGCTAAATTGGACGCGGTTTTCGCAGTTGCGTTTTTGAAGGTCTAATTTAAACACTGGTACATGTTTTATTTTGTTGGTTATTACGTTATTTAGAAGTGTTTTATTTATTTATTTACTTAACTCTTTATTGCACCATAAATAAAAATATACAATGACAAGTGAATAATTCAAGTGAAATACAGTAATATAAATACACATTGAAATATACATATAAAGGTACAAAAGGCAGTCTTATCGCTAGGGCAATCTCTTACAGACAACCTTTGGTAAGGAGAACAGATAGAAATGGGCAGGTGGCGCAAGAGTGAATTAATAATTTTTCGTGCATAAAATACAAAAACCTGTAATGCACAAAAATATCATTTGTTAAGTAGAAAACTTCAGAAATTATGTAGGAAGTAGTGGGCAAATAGCTAGTTTGTTATTACATTTCCGTAAACGTCAATTATGTAATATTTATATTATTTTGCTGGTTCATTGACATAATTACTTCGTGCTTGTTAGTTTTCCAATATTATAAATATCAAGGCGGTAAAGTTTGTTTATTTGTTATTCTTCTTGCCATCTTAACAACACGACGAATTGTCATGAAATTTGGTATACACGTAGTATTAGGGATAGAGAAGAATATTGGCTACTTTTTTCCTGATGAATAAGTTAAATAATTAGAAATAATAATTATAAATTATTATATTATTATTAAAGAAATAATTATAATAAGAAAGTATAATTTGTAAACTTCTTTACATACAGCAGTGTAAAGCTAGCTAAATATAAATTTAAATCCTGTAAAATCAATTTAGTGTACAAAGTTCCGAGATTATTTACGAGAATTGGCTAATTCTTGTCGACAATAGATATGGGCGAATGGATTCCCGCCCGCCGCCGGTTGATTGAGATCACAGTCAACACATTAATAATTCATTGTTTCAATTTACTAAACAATATGCCAGGGAAGGTAATTAAGATTTCTGTGTATATAGAAATGGATAGGTATAAGCTCATTGTTGTAATGGTTAATTGTAACCATGGCTGATTCATTCGTCATGATGATCCCCGAGATTCTAAAATCCTCTAAACCTCAAAGTTTTAGTTGAAACTTTGTCTCCATTTGTGTATTCAACGACTTATTTAACTTAGATTTGATGTTAAATTGTGTTCTGAGGAATTGTTAGAAATGACATCCACAACCACCTTTTATCGTCGCACCGCTCAATATCGATAGGGAATTCATCCTCACACGCTTCAACCTAAATGGTCACGTACAGTGCGGTTTTAGAGGAGTATTCTCCTGCGACCGCTCAGGCTGAGGAATGAGCTCCCTGCAGAGGTTTTTCTAGAGACTACAGTATAGGATTCTTCAAAAAGGGTGGATTAAGGTTTCTTCAGGGTCTTCAAAGCGCACGGAACTCCTCTAGATTTGCATGCGTTCATAGAATACGGTGACCGTTTACTATCAGACGGGCTGTATACTTGTTTGCCACTTTAGTGCTACAAAAACATTTCAATTATAAAATTTTTCAAATGCATGTTTTGTATGTAACTTAGAATAGCAAACAAGCTGACGGCCCATCTGATGGAAAGTGGTAACCGTGGACATAACAAAGTATACTGTTTCGCCCATGATACCTCTCTTGCCTTGCCATTCTTGAGGACTAAGGTGTTATTCCTGTGTACTCTGTAAATTTACTGCCATAGCCCACCTTTCAAACCAAAACACAGCCATGCAGACATGCCCAAGCAAATTATTTTTTGTACAAAGTCTCCCTCTGGTAAAACATGTTTGGATCAATAAAAATGATTGTTTCGGAAATTAACTAAAGTCGTCGACCGGTATGCCATGTATAGAGACCTCTGTACAATAAATTTTACGCTAGTCTTCTTGGCCCTCATAGGAGTGCTCAGGTGAGGGGCTCGGAGTGAACTCCTTTACCCTAAATTTATCACCAGATGAGACTACCTTCCAGTGTCTGGCTTTATTGCCATTCTTGGCTTTGTACTATATTTTATTATATTTTATGGTAATATATTTTTTATGAATATTAAAAAAATACGTACAACGAAGGCATTTTAACAATTCTTGATATCAGGGAGCGCCACCATCGCAGGAATCGTAGATGTATTGAACGGTTGTTCTACCAATGAAACTTGTCTCGGCCAAGATATAAAAATTTCATATTGTATTTTCAACTTTACAAACTCAAAGTAGACATGAATTGCATTAAAAGCATGCTGCCCATTTATCTTCATTTCACGGTTTTGTATAGTTTATAAAAATGTTCACGAACAATATTACCAAGTTGGATTATTATAAGTAAAGAGTGCTCAATTTTTATTTTCTTTTATATTTATATATATAGGTTTATATTTAATTTTAAATTCAAATATTGTACTGTTATTGTATCAATAAGCAAACTCAGTAGTGGTATTTTGTATATAAAAATAAATAATAGCTTTGATAAGTTGTGCGTATTTTTGTTTAGCATTCAGGTCTCTAACGTAGTAAGTCTTTGACACCAGATGTGTTTCATGAACTATTCTATTGTTAAAAATATAAAGGAGTATAAAAAAAAGAATAAAAGTGAGATATATTTTTTTCTTGTATAGATTATTGTATAGATTGTAAATATATATAAATGTGGTAGTAATAGTTATTCTTTTACGAAATGTTTAGGAAATTTCACAATATTTTTTGTAATTAAATTATAATTCGAAAAGGTATGACAATAATAAATGTAAACTTATTTGAGAAAATTAATTTATACAACTACATTAGTTTTATATATTAATTTTGCTATGCACATAAGTTACAAAAAAATTTCATCTACTTTTATAAATTATAAATAATTAAATAAACTATTTTCTTTTAATTAGGAAAATAGAAAGACGAAATCTTTTAAGTAATGATAAAATCTATTAAATATACAGATTATAAACTTGTACTATGTAATTAAGAAATTCTGCATAAAAGCATATATAAAACTAAAATTACCGAAATAGAAAGAACAAAAATAATAAAATTCGAAAATGAAAAGGTTCTAAATTTCTAATTTATATGCACTTTTGACAACGTTACATGATATTACTACATGGTATACTTGAAATCAAGTTTACAATATCAAGGTTATTAAGTATTTCGGCAATTTGAAGACCATAAATCAGCTACCATTTTAAAGTCAATTTACCTGTCTGGCCGTCCCTTACCGAATTAACCGCAGCGGCGTGTCATTACGGTACTGCAGTTCTTTCGACCGCTACATCTAAATCTATTGCTATAGATAAAAAAAATTGTTAAGAGAAGGTCGTATAATATGAAGTGGTTCCGTTAGTGTGATTGAATTAGGAACGACGTGCGGCGTGTAGAAAGAAATATAAATGCCCAATAAATTCTTTTATATATACATAGATTAAGGAAATCAATCACTAAGATCATAAAGAAAAACTATTATTTATTCTAAATATTGCAATTTTGGGATGATTGTAAAAATATTTATATATATACATAAGACTTTGCACATAAGGTTTTGCTGTAAGAAATCTCTTATTAGAGATAAGCTCGCCTTTGTACATTATGTTTATAATGAATTGTGATTAACATTATGTTTTTGTGTACAATCAAGAATAAAGAAAGAATAAAGACTATAACTGTATGCGACTAAAACTCATTCCTTGTTTTAAATAAAAAAAAAAATATGAAGTTACGAAATATTATATTCGTATCTTCAGAATTTTTCGTATTATCGTGTACAAATTATTTATATTAGTATTTTACATTAAACGGTTATCCAATTATTTGTATTAGAAAGAAAATAAGTAATTGTACGAAAAATTAATGAAAAATTTTTTCCAAGAGTTATATTTTCAAAAAATCAATTCTTTCAAAATTCTTTAAAAATTGTTACTAATCATAAAGGTAAATGTATAAAGTAAAATTTTTTAAAGGACAACACCTAAATTTTACTTTATAATGAATACAACGAACGTAAAATCTATCAATCACCAAATCAATCTACCTCAACGCTAATTCTATTACGGTGTAGACGTAGACAATCGAGTGTTGATGGCCTTTTAACCTTTATATAATATTATTCCTAGCCCCATCCACTTTCATACCAACTTCGTTTCCCTTTGGCAATATAAAATATGATATAATTGATCATGATATAAAATATAAAAAGATATTATTTAACATATAGAAATAAATTGGGCATTAACTTAATTGTTACAACCTAGGAAAAAGGGCACAACTTTCAAATAATTATTATGCATAATCTGTTTACCGCGGATTCGCCTGCGTGATCACTACAGGCAGCTATTACCTATCTACAGTTATATAATAATAAATCAAAATCTCAATAGATTAGTCAGTTAGAACAGGGCTTTTATAAGTATAGATATAGTAGTTAAGTGCGGTAGTTTTGAATGTAAAATTTGTGAATCAGGATAAAAAGTATTCTATGTAACGGTCCATCCTTTACCATGCATGAACGTGTGTACCATATTTTGTTGAAATCCACTGAAATGTTATTGATAAACATGCAAACTTATTTACGTAATTCACATATAATATAGCTAGTCCAGAGGTATAGTCCGTTCGATAGGTTTATTTCACATTTATAAAATAAATGTGAAAGACGTTTATAATATTTGTTGAGTTTGATATTAATTCTCGGCTCTTGCGTTTGACGAAACCCTAAAATTCACAACGGCCAATCACTGAACTCTAGATGATGACAAGTCCCGTAATGTTCACACTGCGGCTTTGCTCATTTCCGTTGTTAACTTGGGAATGTGAGAAAAAACGGAAATAAAACAAAATGGACGATTGCCTCGCGGCGTTAAACAGACCGCAACACGAATAGGGCTTATTCACGCGTTGACTTCATTACTACGGCGATATTATACTTCGATACTACATCTTGACAATTTAAATTCAATATGTTTAACATATTTTTAACTTTTTACTAATCGATTATTTCTTTTATATTATTGTTACTAGATACAAGTTGTTGACATTATATTATACACTAACTATATCCTGCGGCTTTGCCCGCGTGAATCAGTACATAAAGTATCTTATGTGCTAAGTATGTATTAAGGATATACCTACCTTTATATCAAATATTATTCAAACCCATTTAATATAAATGTATAATGCAGTATAAAGTTTAACATAAATAGGATAATATTTCAATTCCAATGATTCCATACCCATTATTAGAATTATAAAAAAACTGCAAATCTAAAAGACCAGTAAACAAAAAATAGTAAACGGCTAGTTAAATAGAGAAAGAAGAAAGTCTATTTAAATAGAGATGACTTCTATACTATATTTCAATACTTAAATTGTATTTAAGAATGTATATAAAATAAATAAATAAAGTACGAGAAAGATGGCGTCAAGTTTTTTAATTTTCTTAGCATTGATGACAATAACAATATTTTTTTAATTAAACAAACATTAATTAGAAAATTTAGACTTTGAATCTGGGATTTGTTCTTTGGATCCCGAACCGTAGTCAAATAGTGTCTGACTAAGTTATTAATATATGTATGAACTAAATTATTATCTAATTAATAGAAGTTGCGATAATTTGTTTTAATAATTTCCCACATTAGATGTGACTATTTTTATATATTTTATGTACATAATTTACCAAACTGTGAAAGAATAGGTATATTCTTTCACAGTTTGGTAAATTATGTACTTAAACATAAAAGTTTTTGTTTTAACGGATAGGTCAATAAACTCTTTTATATGATTAGTAAGTTGAGAAAGAAAATTATAGGAAGGGACCGTAACTTGATTATGGATCACGATAGCGGACTAATACAGTAGGCACAATTGTAATCAACGGTTTGGGATCACTCTCCCTAGTAATATCATGGATAGTATCAATGACTCTATAAAGCCTAGTCTGCAATTTGAAAATTAGATACCTACATTAATTATACGGCTGTGTTCGTATGCTTGATTATGTAACGATTATTCTATAATTTATTCCGTGAATTTATGATAGTTCATCTGATATTTGGTACAGATCGTATGTGGGGCTTAGACAAGATGCATTTGATTAAACTAAAAAGAGTGAATAAAGATATACGTCAAAAATATATATAGTTCTTTTTATATTGATGTCGCTTGACTAGTTAAAAATATATAACAGTATTACGGTAATTTAAAACTGTTTTTTCATTACACTTTCTTAAGATGACCATTCAAAATCATTTAATATGTCTAAGCTACGTTAAAGAAATCCCTTTCTTGTGGGTGTCGTAAGAGGCGACTAAGGGAATTTATTAGGCGAGGAATGGGCAGCAAAATCTAAATGTAGTTGCCAACCTATTTGCCAAACGTGGCAACTGCTGGAAAACCCCCCCAAAAGAGAAAGGCTTACATTCACCAGTGGACAGTTAAAAGTTGATATGATGATGGTGATGTTAAACAAATGTTATTTTATTGTAATAGACGCGTAAATATAAACTCAGGACAATAGATAAACATATCAGAATTACAATAAATCCATTTAGGTTTTGGAATTATTAAAATCTGACATAAATCTAATATGTAATAATGTATATACAAGTTTGTACAAAAGTGAAAGGGTTTGCGAAATAAAGCTTGAAACAGATTTGATAGTAAATTATACAGTCTGATTAGAGCAGATGGTAATTGCAATTAGTGTTTCGAGCACAGTGGAATTCACTGGGTTTAGTTGGTATAATTACAGCGCCCTCTGTTACCGCTTCAGGCAAAAATGAATATTCGCCGCCCTTTATAATTAATGACCATGCTCACTCGCAGTGAATTTGCCGTTCTGGATATTTATCTAGCTAGTGTCTTCCTAGATTGGGCATCGAGTGGGCCTTGTATAATTAGAATCGCCCAGCACAACGTCGAGAGCTTAGTAGCTGATTTGTACAGTGCTCCGTGTTGAAGGTCACAAAAGCCATTCGTTTGAAACTGAATGACACAAAAAGTTTTGTATGTCAATGTAAATACTACATTGCTGGCGTCTTTACAATGCTTCCGGATAACTAACTCATTTTCCTGCATTACTTTTTAAGACTATTGCTTTTATACATTTAATGATATTAATAACATATGATAATAAATAAATACATAATATTCTAAAGTTAGACAATATAAACATTAAGCAAAGTTTTTAGAAGCAGGCACTAACCTTTTCATTCTGTGTAGACAGGTATAAGTAGTTATTAATTGTTAATAAAATAAAATCAGTATGTGTACAAATTAAGAAAGAATTGATTGTTTGAAGTGCAGTGATTCCTATTTACAATTACACTATTTATGTCATAAAAATATCAAACGTCTAATAGTTAAATTAGGTTTGTATGTTTTAGTTTTAACGAATATATAAAATTATACCTTATATAGACTTTATATACTTAATATTATCAGCTACGAAGAGTAAAACCGCTTTGCAGCGGAAATGCAAACGTATCTAGAAAGCAACGGAGAAAACACCAGGGGACCACAAAAAGTAAGTAAAATCTAGCTGGAGTCTTCGCTGTGATGGATAGCAGTTGCACTTTTAGTTTAACTGCGCCTTGGAAAGTGCAGGGAAGTTTTACGGCGAGCGAGTCGGGAACTAATTTAGTCTATTAGCTCGTGGAACCAATGATTTAAAGTTTGGTGTTCAATATGTTATTAATGCTACAACTTTTATAAATGAGCAAGTTTGTGATAGATGTTTTTTACTTTTTGACGTATAAAATATTGAATGAAATTTGGTATACTAATAGATTATACATTCTAACTAACGTAACATGTAGAATACTTTACATACTTAGTCACATGAGCGAGGACGCTGGATATAGCTAATAATGATCAAAATAACTAATAAATTAATAGTTAATAATATTCTAAATCTCGGTGTTGGTCCCAGCATAGAATGGACCACCCTTTTCTTTTCCATAGTTGTCGTAAGAGGTGAAAAAGGGAGGGCGATGGATGGGCAGCAGCGTTCCTCTTAAATATCTCTAAAACTTAAATAAAAATTTCTAAAGTAGTTACAAAATTTGTACTGAACACTTAGCCGTGTCACTACTATAGCTAAGTGATTTAAGCGATGATGTAGTAGGTGCGTAAGACTGTGTTAAACTTTGACTAATCTAGTGTAGGAATAGTTTAGTAGATTGGACATGACAGTATATAAGGACTATGTTATTTACTTTAACAACTCTATTATATGTACGTGCCATTACTGTCCTAAATTAAGCGGTATTCTTATTGTTGTTGAGGTATATTACTGTTAAAACATATAGAATTATGAACCTCATCTTTTTTCAAGTCGCACGCACGCACGCACGCACGCACGCACGCACGCACGCACGCACGCACGCACGCACGCACGCACGCACGCACGCACGCACGCACGCACGCACGCACGCACGCACGCACGCACGCACGCACGCACGCACGCACGGACGCACGCACGCACGCACGCACGCACGCACGCACGCACGCGCACGCACGCACGCACGCACGCACGCACGCACGCACGCGCGCACGCACGCACGCACGCACGCACGCGCACGCGCGCACGCACGCACGCGCGCACGCACGCACGCACGCACGCGCGCACGCACGCACGCACGCACGCACGCACGCACGCACGCACGCACGCACGCACGCACGCACGCACGCACGCACGCACGCACGCGCGCGCGCGCGCGCGCGCGCGCGCGCACGCGCGCACGCACACACGCACACACGTACACACGCTCATACGGGTGCGCGCGCGCGCACACACACACGCACACACACACACACGCACACACGCACACACGCACACACACACACACAGACACACACACAGACACACACAGACACACAGACACACAGACACACAGACACACAGACACACAGACACACAGACACACAGACACACAGACACACAGACACACAGACACACAGACACACAGACACACAGACACACAGACAACAGACAGAGAGAGAGAGAGAGAGAGAGAGAGAGAGAGAGAGAGAGAGATATTAAATTTGGTAATCAATTATTTATGATGAACTATTTTTTATGTCCATATGATGACTGGTCCGGCATAAAAAGTAGCTAGACGGATATATGTATACTCCTTTCATCCCAAGTAACATATATAGTAATGCTAAGATTATTTCGCTAACTCAGCTCGCAAGATAAGAAACTAAAGCTAATAAAACTGTATTGAAGTTAGGGTTGTTCCCGCGGGAAATGTAACCTCGTCACTGCATCGTTTGTAATGAGGTTAGTAAAAACAACATGTACTTACTTCGTGTAATAAAGTTCTTGCATGGCTGTGTTCCGGTTCCGGTTCGAATGGCAGAATATGAAAGGGAATTTACTGGGTACGGTGGCATAATATTTTAATCCGCTAGAATGGCACGAGGTATATTATAATCATAAGTAATACAGTGTCATCATTATCTTTCTGTCTTTATCCCAATTATTTGAGATTGGTGTAATTTTTTTTATACAACTTAGAATGGCAATTAGCTTACCGCGCTGCAGAACAAACCTAGGACTGCATCAACCTCTGGCCAGGATTAGTGCGTCATACAATGAAATTAATGCCAAATTACCTGAAATTGATATAGTGTACGATAATTCGAATTCCTACAGGAATAAATTGCTGAAGCACTTTGTACAACAATCTTATGAAAATTAACTCTAATTGTCATAATATATATTTTTTTAATATTTTTTTTTTAAATTTTATTTACTCATAATCTTATTTTCTGATATTGCTCACAACTTAGATTACATGTTTATTTTTGTTATTTACTTAAATTTCTTACACTGTATAATTATGTTAAAGTGAATGCTGTGAATACCTATAATAGGCATGTGCATTAATATTGTATTATATTTAATGTTTGTTATATGTTATAATGCAATATGCTGTTGGTGTTCCTTAAATAAATAAATAAATAAATGGCAAACAAGCTGACAGCCCACCTGATGGAAAGTGGTAATCGTCGCCTATAGACATGAGCAGTACCATGGAAATAACAGAGTATACTGTTTCGCCCATGTTACCCCCCATGCGTTGCCATTCCTGAGGACTCAGGTGTTATTCCTCTGGACCCAGTAAATTCACGCCATATCCCACCCTTCAAACCGAAACACAGTCATGTAAATACAATTGCTTCACGGTTGAAACACGAATGGGACAGAGGTACCCAAGCAATCTTTTGTACAAAGTTTCCCTCTAGTAATATGTTTTTATTGTCAAGGTTCATATTACTCAAGGTTTTGATTTTTAGTTTCACGACCGGTCATCTCCTTAATATCCACTCTCTTTAGAAATGTACTTGTTGGTGGTATTTGCCACCTACGGTATAGTGAAAAGGATTAAGGATAAATGAGGGTACGTTGGGGGTGGGGGAAAGGAAGTTAGTAAAAAGAAATGAAAAGTTTATGGGGAAAAAGAAAGGGGTCGATTGCGGAGGAGATATTTGTCAGAAACTGCTCTGGAGACAGGTGTCGCATACTCGTATGCTCTTCCTTTAGAACCGGACAGATCACTGGAAGAGAACATTCAAGGTTATATATATATATATATATATATATATATATATAATAGTCTTGGATTATACAGATAGAGTGTATCCATACAAGTGTTTCGAAAAAAGCGGGTCAACTTTTTCATGCAATTTTGTGTAATAAATTGTTATGAGTGTTTCCTTTATAACTTCTATATTTAATTATTTAAAAAATAAAAACTGATTTTATTTTTTAAATAATTAAATATAGATACGTCAAGATACATTATGTGCGTAAATATATAGAACACTGATAAAAAAACGAGTCAGTTAATTAACAATTACCGGACAAAATGTTGATCTGTTTTTTAAAGTCGTTCTCTATCTACAATATATAATCTAAGATTATAGTGTATTCAGTTGTTTATTCTCCATAATCCTGTTAAAGTTAACTTTTTTCTTCTTAATTAAAAAATAAAATAAAAAATGCATTTCTAATACAAATAGAATATATTACTATGAGTAATTATAATTAATTCAATACACGTAGCATATTAAATTATCTAGGTATGATAAGTTTTTAATAATTAATATATAATCAAGTAAAAATTTTATTCCTTTTTGTTTTTTTTTTTTAATTTAAGAAGATCAATTTTTTTTAAGTAAGTTTCCAATTTATTTTAACAGTATAACATGAGGTGAAAGATATCGTTTTCTGTTAAATACCCGAACATACTTTATATGCTTCAAAGCAAACCACCTCGTTTATTAACCACATCGATCAACTATATGATATATAAGTAAGTCTGAAATGAACAGCTTTGTGCGCCTTTTCAAGAACTTTGAGTGAGTGCACTTGCACTATATTTATTCTTCATAAAATTATAATTGAAAAAGTGAGTTTGTTGTTATTTTATAGCGTCATAACTATTTAACCAATCGTAATGAAATTTAATATATATTTATTATTTGGGATGGAGAAGGATATATATTACTATTTATAGTAGTCAATTGACATATTCCAGTTACGCTTATAAAGTCGTAGGTAAAAGCAAGTAGAACGTTAAATTCCGTAATAAAATAATATTAAACAAAATAAAATTATAATAGCGTATTGGTAATATAATTACAGTATGTTACCTTTTATTGTCGTTTCCACAGAGTAAATAATCACTACATTATAGCCATTTCCATCTCCAGGATATCGTAAAAGGCAACTAAAAACGTATAAAATTTATATATTATTTATAAAAAAAGAAAGCATAATTAATAATATATCAGACATTAAAGATGAGAATACTTGTTGACGCCAATCTACAAAACCACTTAAGCAATAATAATAAAATTTTGTAAATATGTATTGTCTGCGCTTACTCGAGGATAGTTTTTAATGTAATAAGAAAATTTAATCCAGTAAAGGGGGGTAGGGGTTAAAATAACATTTGCTAGGTTTGGTAGTTGTTCAATATAATGCCAATTATATGATATCAAAGAGAAATTAGGTAACAAGTTAAGTTTCTTCGAACAAATCATAAGAAGCACAATCAAATGTAGCCTCTGTTATTTGCAATAGTACCAACCTGTTCCAATAAATCTGTGAATTACAGGGGCACGTTCTCGAGCTCTCTAATTTACATATATTTCACCCCAGACGTGCCTTGCATAACTGAGTTTATGATACCTTTGGTTTTTCAGTTACCAAATAACTTTTGTTATTGCTTAGGTGTAAAAGAAAACTGATCTTGATTCATCCATCCTTTGGTTTTTAGTTGATTGCGGTTTCGTTACTATTTATTTAATCCTACATTATCACTAAGAATCTTTTATCGATCTATCTAATTCACAATTTTTGATTCAACATGTCCAAAGAATAATTTAAATATTTAAATTTAAAAAGACGTTGATATTCTTGAATGATTACAACGTTTAACACGTGTAATAAGTTATATGAAATAAAACATGTCATAGATTAACACAGAAACTAGTTTTTATCTTAATTCATTCGAGTAAATCCATGGCATAGAGCCAGTTAATATTAAAAATGTGGAAATGAGTTTATCTGTTTATATCATTGTTACCTTCTGATTCCTTCACATATCAACCGATATTTGATAAGGAGAAAACCATAAAATACATTTTATTTCTGCCAATCAATACGCCCCGGTCGCGTTAAGGAAATCGCGGGTACAGCTATCTAATATAACTGGCATAAAAATCGCATGTATCTGTTTTGAAAAAGGCTGAGCGGCGAAAAATGCCAAGTCATCGATTTATAATGTCCGGATTACACCAGGGACGGCGAGATCTGTTTTTCTGATCAAAAATTCAGGTGAGCGCCCCCCGTAACTCGTCCGACTTGAAGTCTGCTGTCGACTTTTTGTGAATTCACGATTTTGCCAGCAATTAGTTGCCGGTTGCTTTAAATTTTAGATGAAGGGCACATGATTCTGTGGTTTTATAGCATTTATTTTTTTGATGTTTCTGGGAAACGTAGTGGCTTGTTTACGTAGTATTTAGACATTACATAAACAATAATATAATATTTACCTGAAACTGATATTATGCATGGTAGTCCGAATACCTAGAAAAATAAATTACTGAAATACTTTGTACAATAATCTAGTAATGAGTAACTCTAATTATAAAAATATATACATATATATTTTAATAGTTGTTAATTCACTGATCATCGTATTTACTGATATTGTTCACAACTTCAGTTATATTATATATATATTTCTATACCTAATAATGTAACTTTTAAAGTATTAGTAGTCTAATATTACTTAATTCCTTAAAGTTGTTTATTTCATTTCACTATATGGTATAGCTATGTTAAAGGAATTGCTGTGAATACTTTAAATAGACACGTGCATTAATATTGTATTGTATTTAATGTTTGTTATATATGTTATAATGCAATATGCTGTTGGCGTTTTTATAAATAGATAAATAGACATTTTTATATATTTAAATAATGACTCTTAGAGACGTGTATATATATATATATATTATCTCACTTAAAGTGAGGTAAAGGAAATGAGCGGTTTCATTGCTAGCAATATTATACTATTCGACTTTCATATGGTTGTTTCTAGAAACCATCACGGTTAAGTAGTGAATTTGTATGATGGATAAACTTAAAAAAATAATAAACCAATTTTCAAAATTTGTTTCATCAATAGAAAGCTACCTAATTAAGAAGTACATAGACTTTTTTTTTAATAGATATAAATGGAATGGTAACCCCACCCGCGCTATCGGTATACACCGACGGGGCACCAGTGGAAGATGATAAGTGAGAATGAACGCAGGTCAGTTGGCCCACCATGATGAATTCGACAAGAATTAACCATGATGGTTTTCAGAGGGAACCGCGTGGAGGTCAACCTGATAGGGTCAATTGCTAGCAACGGGGTTATTAGACCTCATTACTAACAATCCCTTTCCCCCCTAGAAGTATATGGGCTGTATTTTATTTATAAAAAGCATGCTAAGCCGGGGCGGGTTACTAGTATCATACATAATTAATCTATAAAAAGAAAGTCTTGATCGGTCATTAAGAACAATGACTTCACATTTATAATTATGCATTTCATTGTCAAGTTGAGTGTTTGAAGATGACATGCTTTGTCGATATTTCAAGCTGTCGTGTTCGCCTATCGAAATGGTTACAACTAAATTTATTATGATATATTCCACTTGACTAATCCATTCGGAGAAATTGACATTTCTCCATAGATGTTTACATCGCAATAATAGAATACTTGCCCAAGAAATTGGGTCGTGATTATATTTCTTATGTGAGTTATATTTATTAAGTTAGAGTACCTATGTTTGATATTTCGTGTGGTAATTTATATATTTATGAATGGGTACAAGGTCGTGTGGCCCTGGCGTAGAATTGGCCTTAATGGTCAAGGTATGGGCAGCAAAATGGTATGGTAACCCCGCCTGCGCTAACGGGATACACTGGTGGAGCACCAGTGAAGGGAGATAGATAAGAATGAAAACAGGCCAGTTAGCCTATCATGATGAATTCATCAGGAATTAACCATAATAGTTTCCAGGGAGAACCGCGAGGAGGTCGACCTGGTTGGGTATATTGTGTTTTCGTTCTCATCTATCATCCTTCACTGGTGCTCCGCCATCGTATCCTGTTAGTGCAGGCGGGGTTAGCATACTATTTTCACCCATAAAAAAATCCATATATTGCTAACAATGGGTTAGTTTTTTTTTAATGGATGATAATGGAATGGTAACACCACCCGCGCTATCGGTATACACCAGCGGGGCATCATTGAAGGATGATAGGTGAGGATGAAGCAGGTCAGTTAGGCCATCGTAACGAATTCAACAAGAATTGTTAATAAAACCTAATAAGGCATATTGCTAGTAATGGGGCTGTCAAACTCCATTGCTAACAATTCCTTCCCCCCCATTGGGTTAGTTAGATTTCATTATTAACAATCCTTTTTTCCCTATATCAGTGTATTGTAGTATTCAGTGAACGAGATATTTTTTATTTTAAAAATAATATTAGATATTCTTATATGATTTGGCCTTTGGTAATTATTAGTTATGCGAAGTTTTATTAAAATTCGTTCAGCCCCTATTTCTCATATAGAAACAATAAAATATCTGTATCTATGATTCATGTTAAGGATATCATCATCATTATCATATCAGCCTTTAACTGTCCACTGCGGAACATAAGCCTCCCCCTTGGGAGGTTTTGATAGTAGTTGTCACGCTTGGCAGGCGGATTGGTAACTGCAGTTAGGCTTTGGAGATGTTTTAAGAAGGACGCTGCTGGCCATTCCTCGCTCTCCCTTATTCGCCTCTTATGACACCCAAGGGAAAGGAAGGGGTGGCCTATTCTATACACGGCAATGTAACGGAAATATTATATGGTAAATATAATAACTTGAATTGAATCTTATTTCGACTACATTAGATTAATTAACTATACTTAGGTTGTATAATAGATTTTGTCCCACAAAATAACAACCCGACCTCAACTAAGTGGCGAAAATAGTCACTTTGATATATTAGTAAAAACTAACATATTAATTAATTTGTAAGTACCTATATCCTGTCAGATAACAAATTTCAAATTGGTTTATAAATGATGGCGTTCTAAAGTAAAAAAAAAATGACCGAATTGAGAATCTCATTGTTTCTTTGAAGTTGGTTGATGAGATAAGTAAATTGTAAATATTACTGGTAACGTAATATTATCTATAGCATATATATAACGTAATATTATAAATAGGTACTATTTTATATTTTTGCTAGAAAATTAAGATGTTTAACTGTAATTACAATTGTCTTGCTATTTTTGGAACAATAATAATCTGGGTTAGCCTTTTTTGTAGCGATTTAGTCATTACCGGTGACATTGTGCGGTCAGAGATACTTCGTCGGATTTGCGAATAGTGGTTAGTGAGGATTCGTATAAGAATGATTCTGTGCCATACCACTAGTGTCAACTCTGGATTGTCTGCGAGCTAACACGATACGGAACTGTGATAAATCGGTCTCGGTCTCGGGGGAGGCGAGAGAATAACCGAAAGTAGAGTGATAGCCGGAGGGGGCACTGGCGCAGCCTGCCACCGCTCTCACAGTGTGTTGTCGCCTTTACTCGCCGAAGCTCGCGCAGTTCGTCGCACTTTCGTTTCCAGCACGCGACTTACGATTCCTTTGCTGCGAAGTAAATGAAAATAAAACTGTTCGAAATTCAATTTTTAAAAACAAAATAAGACTGAGTTTTCCTGTGTACAGCTAGAGAATTGAAGATGCTTTAATGTTTTTTATTTGATTTTTGAAATTATTTTGCAAGTTATCCCGGTTCCCGGTTTAATCGGTAAGTTCTTATTTTTATGTTTTTATTTTTGTATTCTAAATATAAACTGTAATGAGAGATATAAGTAATGAATGTTTATTTTTAGTATTTCAAATTAGGAGGTAGTCATGTTTTATGTACATCCGTAGCAATTATTTTTCAATTTCAGCAGGGAGAGCTTTTATGACAAACATAAAACAAACCTACAGTTTTATTACTTGTAATATTTTTCATCAGTTTTGCTGTTACTTATTTAAAGCTATTTATTACATCAAATTATACATATAAAAATTCTATAAAATATATTACTTTTTTATTATTTGTTTATGAATTACGTTAATGTTAATATGTTTGCTTTTTTCTGTTCCTGTGGGAATTCCAGGAAATTCCCTCTTATACAAAATATTCCTGGATCTAGCTGTGTCAGTTAGTTAATTTCGTTTATTGTACCTTTATTATTTTATTAGGAATATTTACAGGTAGATAAATATTATATAAAAATGAAACATTTCATTGATGTTGTTTAGTTATAAATTTTAAAAATGTTAATCAGTAAAGTAAGAAAGTTTTTATTTAAATTAATTTTTCCATATCCCGTAAACAAATAACATATGAAAAAAAATATAAATTTTTATTTGTAATAATTGTTTATCTTTAATATAAATAGATAACCTTTTTTAATGTAATAATTGCTAATGTAATTAATATTGTATAACTATGCGCATAAGGTATAAACTTAACCTGTTCTCAGACATTGTTTTGCGGTTGTAACGTTTTTTTTTTTTGCAAAATGCACGCAAGTGTTAATGACCTTACCATTAGTGTTTGCTAATTACTGAAACCACTTAGTAATTTACCAGTTATTGGCGGAGAGTTCTCAACTGACATAGCTACTGAGTATGACAGGATATATAAGCAGTTATATTATGCTGCTCTTAGGTAAAGATTATTTTAACAAAAATATGTGTTTGAAGGGCTATAGGTAATGTTTTTTAATATTCTATTACCTACAAAATATAATAGATTTTTTCGTCCTCAGACGAGCCGTATGCTTCTTTGCCACCATTGTAGTATACTTGTAAGACTGTTTCAATTTTGACCAAGTCAGTACAAGTATGAGAGTAAACGTTTTTGTTCAAAAAGAACAATTATTTAAATTTGTTTCAAAATTAGTGACGACATTACATATAAAAAAAAGTTAGGAACGAA
This sequence comes from Galleria mellonella, assembly GCF_026898425.1. Lineage (NCBI taxonomy): Eukaryota > Metazoa > Arthropoda > Insecta > Lepidoptera > Pyralidae > Galleria > Galleria mellonella. The sequence continues at coordinate 11,218,167 of NW_026442119.1, forward strand.
TTGAGAAGCTTTTCTTTTATCAATAAAATCAAAGCATAATGTTTATTTTTCTTGTATCTTATATAATCGAATTATTAGGCGTACTTTTTTTTCTTAAGATAACAGCATTGTAAGGATAATATTAATGAAACTGAACATTTTTCCCTGACGAAGGTCGGATATAAAAAAAATATTGATACGAATCTAGCGGCCGCTTGATCATTTAATATGAAAGGTTCGGGAATTCCATTACACCTGCAAAAAGATAGCGCACTGTCGGCATTGTTCGAAAATACGTTAAATATTTAGTTAACCTATTTAAATTGCTGAAGTGTTTCGTTCTTACGTCCATTAATATATATATATTTATTTATTTATATAGCTTATATATTAACCTACATTTAACGTAATATACTGTGAAAATTTCGTCATAATTACTCAGGGCGACTTTACATCATATGGTAATGTTACCACATGATGTTAAAACTCTGTACTCGTATTTACAACTTCAAGGGGTAGGTTGTTAGTAATTTGGATCTAACAGCCCCATTGCTAGCAACTATTATAACAGGTTGACCTCCACCCGGTTCCCCCCGGAAATCGTGGTTAAGTATTATGGAATTCGTCACGATGAGCTAATTGACCTGCTTTCATTTTCACCTATCATTTTTCACTGCTACTTGGCCAGTGTATACCGATAACACAGGTGAGGTTTAATATTCCATTTTCACCCATTAAAACACATTCAAGTATTACAAAGCAATTTTTATAAACTTTCGTTTTTAATTCTAATATATACTTATAAACTGTATTTTTAAAAATATTTAAAATTGAATTTTGATTTCGTTACTATTTTGTTATATGTAAAGATAATTACAGATAATCTGGCTTTGAAGTGTATTAAACTACGCCTCATATAGGTAGCTCTTCATGTATTTAAAGCAAGAGTGGGTTTTGTGGTTATAAGCGTTCACACGGATTAATTATTCCCGCTATCACAGCCGCTGCTATGGCAGTTGATGTTAGAATGCTATTTACAACAGAAATTTCTACATATACGAAGTTACAGTACTCAGTACTTGATATAGTATCAATTATGCCAAGTATATTAAGTACTTGGTTAATTAAACAAAACACTGTAGCTGACGTTACGTTGTGTTCCTTTTCCAAAAAGATATATATTTGAAAAAGAGAGGACATCACTTATACCACAGAATAAGTAATAATACTATTTATAGATTAATCTTTGCAAGATTATTTTGATACCAGAGAATTCCATTTTCAAAAAGTAGAATAATTTTTTGGTTAGTGGCCAGTTCCAAAAACTTTTAACATAACTTTAAGATTTTTTTTGCAAAGAGTTTGCGTTGTTTCGCTTCTATGTATGTGACAGTGGAATATTTTATAACGAAAAAACATTCTAAGAATTTTCCTTTCCTTTCGTCCAATTTCTAAATTATAAATCCGCCGTGCTTGAGTGTACGTTAAATTATTCAACGACAACAATATTTTGGATTCGTCAAGGTCGAGTTACACTAAAAAATAATTAAAAAATCCAATAGTAGAGATAGAATTTAGAAACACATAGGTTTTTTTTTTATTGGATGAAAATGGAGTGGTATGGAGACCCCGCCTGCGCTAATGGGATACGCTGGCGGGGCACCAGTGAAGGGTGATCGATGAGGATGAAAACAGGCCAGTTAGCCCATCATGATGAATTCATCAGGAATTAATCATGATAGTTTCCAGGGGAACCGCGAGAAGGTCGACCTGGTTAGATATATTGCTAGCAATGGGATTCTTAGTCTCCATTACTAACAATCCCTTTTTCCCCCACCACATAGGTTTAGCCTATAAGAACTTAGATTAAGGAGCAAAGAACCGTAACGGTTTGTGCTATATCTACTGGAATGCTATTATGTTCTTTTCAAAAATAAATAGTAATTAATCTGAGGTTCTTGTACTGCGGTATGTGGTGTTTATACCTCAGATGATATATTAATTAGTATCTATTGTTTTATTGTGTCGTCAAGTCAACGTTGCCATGACATCCGCTCCGTCTAACGAACGCGTTTGTGCTCTTGCCATATCTATATATTTATAGTAATTCATCTGAGATTTTCGAAGTACAAATGAATGTTCTAAGAGCGTTCCAGAAATTTGTTCGCGAACGCACGTTTACCCTAAACAGAAATTGGTCAAATGTGAGAAGTATAGTGTTCGCTCGTTTGTTATAATTCCGCCTTTACAGGTACGAGTGCGTATTTTTCACTAAGAGTCTTTGCGTGTAATTTAACAGCTCAGAAACGAGCAACACTAGTGAATACGTTAACTACATTGCAATGCAAACACATGGTCATGTAATATAACAAAGTTACATTTATTTATAAGTTACATTGTAATGATATTAACTATATGAGTATACTCCTGGTCAATAGGCATGTTATAATTTTGTTTTTTTTTCTCATAATCATCAGCCTTTAACTACTAAATACAAACCTCCCCCATGGGGGATTATGTCAGTAGTTACCACGCTTGGCAGGCAGATTGGCAACCGCAGTTATGTCTTGTATATGTTTAAAGAGGGACGCTGCTGCCCATCCCTTGCACTCCCTTAGTTGCCTCTTATGATACCCACGGGATAAGGACGGGGTGGCCTGTCACTCGTTTATAAGGTATATTGTTATTTTTTATAAAGTGACAAGGATTTTATTCACTTAATCATTACTGATCTTTTTTACACATGTGTTAAAAGTTAAATTAAATTAATTGTAAAATAAATTATATCGTTTCCGATAGTTCAGTATATAATTGTTTATTTTACTCAATTTTTGTATAGCGTCCATAAGGTATTTAGACTGTATTTATGCTTCATATTTAAACATAAAGCATCCTAGTTTAAAACACGCCTTTATGCTCATAGTTATGAATATTCAGATTTAGAGTAGCATTAAATTTGCAATATAAATGTTTTTTTTTTTTTAAATAACTGGAAAAATATACTGGAGTATGCAAAGGACTTATTAATATTTAATAGTGATATCCTCTTTTAGATCAAGGTATGTTACTCATATTTATGCATTTCTGGGTACAACTGTCCCACTTAAATGAGTTCTGGGCTAGAACCCAGAGTCAACAATATCTTTAATATGTATTTTTTTTATGCAACATAGTAAATTTGATGCCATATCCTACCCTTCAAACCGAAACACAGCCATACAAACACAACTGGTTCATTGTAGAAACACGAATGGGACAGAGGTGCCCAAGCAAACGACTTTTCTACAAAGTCTCCCTCTGGTAAATTCACTTCCAGTAATGACAAGTTTTTTCTTGCCGAGTTTATAGACTCTATTTTGTTATTATTAGTTCAGAAATGAAGTTAGAATAGTAAATTTAGTTTGCTGTAAAATGCAAATCTTTTAATGGACTCGTGTTGTTTTATAAGCTTATTGCATTTTATAGGTTTGCTTGGGTAAGTTAGGATAAAATATATTACTTTAGATATAGTATCTCTGTTGCAGTACGGAGTTTAATTTATTTTAAAATTTTCAAAAATTTCAAGGATTGATTAGTTCAAATCTTAACATCCTAATTTTTTTTTTTAAGTTTTTCGTCTATACAAATAAATATCAATTGCCGAATATATGTAAGTGCATTACTTTAGAACGACTGTATCTATTTGTCTATTTTTTGTGTTTGTAATTTTCAGGATAAAGTTTGTATCAAAGAATTATTTTAAATCGTATGTAAAAGTAAAAAATATGGTTAAAAAAAGAAAAAGATTTGATCTCATTTTTTTATTGATAGACATGTGCGAAGCCGGGCAGGTTGTTAGTTTCGATTAAAAATTATGATACAATACAATATGGTCGAAACATGGATCAAGATGTATACTTTTATATTATATTATGTTTAGAGTGAGCGGTATGGTTATTACGCATTACCATTATCCTATTTATTTATAGTCGGCGTATTTCTTCCTCCCTCACCGATTCCCATAAGTCATCATATTTGTTTTTTATTTTATAATAATTTTTCATACTTGGCATTTATCAAACAAAACAAATGAGATAATGATTACTAAATATTACGACAATTAAAATAAAGAAATTTGTAAGAGAAAAAGATAAAGTGCTAAGTTTATATACTGAGAATGTGACTTATTTCACGATTTAGGCAATAACCTAGTTTCAGACAGTGGTGCAGGTACAAAATTTCTGAGTGACCTTATTCGTGAGCAGTACTGTACTTAATACACTATATTTCCTTTCATGACCGCAGAAAGTGAAAGATGCACTCTGCTTTTATGGTAAAAGGACTAGATGCAAGTGCCGCGATATTATATGGGCCGAAAGTAGTTTTATCTTTTAGAGTAAACAAAAACAGGTGACACAAAAGCATTAGTTTATGTGATTAAGTAATTAATTGTATTATTCAGAGAAATATCAATAAAATAACAAGAAAGATGTTAAAATTAATTTATTTTGGACCAGTTTATATTAGAAAATATTTTTACCGGAATATAATGATTGACCGGATTAAAAAGTAGTTTATGTCTTTATTTATCCTGTATACCACCTTAAATTACGAGAAGATTGTTAAGCCCTTATGGCGCCAAGAGATAACAAACAAACAAACTCACATTCACGTTTATAATATTAGTATACTGTCATATTAGCTTATATATTCGTACACACACTAATATCTGTGTGTATATACTCGTATATCTTAATACAGATACACACTTAGACAAAAGATAGGCTGCTAATCCCTACACAATTTCTTAATCCGTGTTCTCACAGTTACAATTTTGTAATACAACAGATTATATGAAACTTTTATTTATATAATATAAAGTATAAAAGAGATATAAAAATTGCAAAAATAGGAACAGGAAAAGTAACTCCGAAAGAACTTTTAAGTATGATAATATCATTAATGATAATCGCATGAGTGTGTAGCCTGAATTAGGCAAGGAGCCAGTGTTTCTCACAGCACAAGAGCTACCAGATCTCAATATATTGTAAGTGTATTTAGTTTAAAAAAGCCGACAGTGTGCGCTTCGTGCACAATAAAGTTAAGCGTGTGCCATGACGGCTCACGAAATCCCGGTAACTTAATAAAGCCGTTGCTTCATCTCATTGTTTCGAACAGTAATTCTTTCTCACAATAAGTTATACGGCGACTTATTGCTGCATTGCAGGTTATAGAAAAATTAGGTCAGTGCCCTAGTATTCTGCTAAGTTTTGATAATTTGACAGGCGTCGGAAGTTGCATGGGTCAGTTAGTAGGTCTTATATAAGGGTGAAATCTATGATCAACAGTAATAATATAAACTACTAAAATGATAATAATGAAACGTATTTATATGAGCCTTTAACTGTCCATTGTTGAGCATAAGCCTCCCCCTTGGGACATTTTGCCAGTAGTTGCCACGCTTGGCAAGCGGATTGGCAACCATAGTTAGGCTTTGAAGATATTTTAAGAGGGACGCTGTTGCCCATCCCTCGCCCTCTCTTACGACATCCACGGGAAAGGCTGAAAGTTGAATTACGCATAGAATTTATATATATATATATATATATATATATATATATATATATATATATATATTTATCGTATATGAACTACGTTTGACATTTTGTTAAAATAATAAATTTTCTTAAAGTAAAAGGCTTTTGTTTTCTTTAATTTCATAAAAGTTAATAAACTTGTTGAATATAATATTGTTATCTCATCTGTAAGTTCAATACTGAAGCCAGGGAATGATTTCTTGTTTAAACTTTCTGTTTAATAAAACGGACATCTCGATTCTCGGAGCAGCTTGTAATTCACAGTAATGTGTATAATTTTCTAAGAGTGTAATGCTCAATCAGAACTTGAAACATAGTTTCAGCGAACTGATGAGATTCTGCCGTTCATCTTCAAAGTTTGATTCGACATCATCATTGCACCACATCTAAGAAAATTTCTGGAATTTGTCACAAACAAATTTAAATTTACACATCGGTACGAGATTGGAGATTTGTTTCTATTACGATTACGATATGATTGACCGAAAGCATGTTGCTTTTATATTTTTTTAGTATATCTTGCTTTATTAACATTTAACTAATAAAAAGTGACTTATAATATAATATTTATTTTTTATATTAGCTAACTACTATAAAAACATATATAGTTATTAGGTAGGTAAAATTACCCAGTTTTTTTTTTATTATTACCCAGATTATATAGACCGTGTTTATGCTTTATGTCCCGAAAGTCTGTCTATATATATATATATATATATATATGTATGTATGTATGTATATATATTTATTTCGTAATTGAAGTTCTTCTATAATAAGTATGATTAATGATTATTATAGGAGGATGTCTCTATATTTTGTTTATTTATTTTCAGTTTAATGGATTACATTTGATATAAACAAATTGACCGATGGGGATTAGTGAAAAGACGCCTACCCTAAACAATGTCACAACGGAACTGTTTCAATAGAACTTAAGAAAGATATAAACAAATGAATAATTGATCCGACTATTAAATAGGTTGCTGATGCCTAATAGCAGTACAAATAAAAAAAAAAATATTAATTTTTTGAATGTTTCGAGTTATTACTCAGTTCATTTAGTGAGTGTTTCTGGAGTAATTTCATTAAAAGTTAATTAGCTTTTATTATTTATTTTTGTGACGTTCTTTGATTATAGTCAAAATAACGGCAACCACAGTAAGTGGATAGATAGGAAAGCAAATAAAGTGGTTATTACCATGTACTCAGTGATGTGAGAATACGATTATCATTATTGTTGTTTGCTTACCGCATCCCAGTTTAACGTTTCAAGTTAAATTGCAAACAGTAAAACAGCAATAAAAGTGGTCTGGCTGGTTTTGACCTCGCACATAGAAAGAGAAAAATACATTCGTCCTTTTTGTCTGTATACACGAACGGATAGATACTACAATCTTGCTTGAGCTTTTTAGGGCTGGCAACACACGTCATAAAATTGTCCGATGAATTTATTACTAGGTGATTAAAATATAATGCAATTTACGTAAGGATCATGATGACAGGTATATATATTTATCTCGTGGGGTTCAGCCAGCGTTTGCAAAGTAAGCGCAAAAAATTGTTTATTTACAACATCACATTAGAAACCTCTAAATTTATCAGTGTTTCTCTACAATATTATGCATGTATAATACATATAAACCTTCCTCTTGAATCACTCTATCTATTTTAAAAAAAAATCGCTTCAAAATTCGTTGCGTAGTTTTTAAGATTTAAGCATACATAGGAACGGACAGACAGCGACAGCGACTTTGTTTCATACTATGTAGTGATGATGAGTAGTGGTTATGATGATATATATATATTTCTTTTTTAGTGGCATTCACCTCGATATTAGGGGATTTTGCCAAAAACAAAACAGGTATCTAAAGATATAGCGCGCCATTATGATATAAGCTTAGATTATATAGATAGAGTGTCCGTACAAATGTATCGAGAAAGGCGAGTCAACTTTTTCATACAATTTTGCGTGATAAATAGCGATAGAATGATTTCTTTATAATTTTTATATTTATTTTGTTTTATCATTTCTGCATCTTTTTAACGTGTAAATACTAATTTTATTTATTAAATAATACGTCAAGATACATTGCATGCATAAGTATATAGAACACTGATAAGGAAAGCAAGTCAGCTAATTTGACAATAAGGTGGCAAAAAGTAGACCCGCTTTTGAGACTCGATCTATATAATCGAAGGATCTAAGCTTTAGAGCGTTTATTTAAATTTTTACTTGGTTGGTAATATTATAGAACCATTAGTATATTGTTAGATGAGTTATTTGAAGCTTAAGGCATGATGTGCTGGGTATTGACTTCTTTAAAATATGGTTAAGCGTAATGATGGTTGGCTGATCTGTCATACTCGTGAACGGGTGCCGCCTGTAGGGACTGGTCTGCTCTGACCACTACAACTGATTTGTTTAATTAATTTGCTTTAATTATATACTATATATCAAAAAAATATAATTTGATACTGTTTAGTATATTGTTTCACACAAATTAATAATTTCTATATTAAAAATTTTGAAAAAAGTAACAGCTGAGTTCCTTGCATGTTTTTCTTGGTTAAAATTGCGTTCCGAATGGGCGGTAGAATAATTAAAAAAAAAAGTCTATCCAAAAATGCTTAAATCCAAGTTTACTTGAATAAAAATAATTCTTTCTTTCAAAACAATTTTTCTATAATATAAGAAAGGCTTATTTTTTCTATATCAAAAACATGTAGAGGTAAACACTTTAGTCATCAAAAGTTGCAATTGTATAAAATAAGCATGGTGTACTAATTCTCAAAACATTTAATTTGCTCATAACACTAAAAAGAGCAATTGAAGTCATTAATGTAATATCTTGTACTCTTTTGAAGCTATATTTGTACAATTATGGAGTAATTAAGCATTATAAAATGTAACTTTAGAATATCATTATTATTTGAACGTTAAGAATAGCAATCTTTAATATAATTTAAACCAACGAACGTTACTGTAATGTTGAATAAATATTTGCCATCGGAACGTCTTGCTTCAGGCTCGTTATTGAATTTATTCCGGGTAAAGTTTATTTTGAATTGCCTCATCAATTTGAAAAGTAATGATGGTTATACAGTATTGATGACGGTGACAATATGTACTCTATGTAGTATACTAGTTTCTACCCGTGTTTTCGTCCACATGACCTGGATATGTTGATTGACCATTATACAAAAAGTCTACATCTGTATCGAACCCAAATGCTGCGTGTGTACCAAATATCAATCAAATTAGGTAATGCTAAGAGTCCTTACCGGTGTTTGATTGTACATATCAATTCTATATTGTAGACGTCTCCTTCTGATTATCATTAGCCTAAATAAATTTATCTACAAATTATTTATAAATTAATTTATATTAATATTTAAGATACATAGTATTGAAACAAAATTATTTAAAATAATAATTTATAATTACGCAATACGACTACTTGTTCAATGTTACTAAACTTGAACAAGAATATTTCATTCTTGAACGAAAGTAAACCATATAAATTCTATGCTCAAATTATGACTATTGAAAGAGGTCTTAAATTATAAGACACCTTTCAATATAAAGTACAGTAGAGACTGACATATATTTTTTACTTAACCGTTGAAAAGGGAGTGTAACGTTTAAAATATACTTAAGCTGGAGAAATAAATAATTATAAATTTCAAATTTTGATATTACATTTTGTATATATGTACTATCTGTTACTTTGTGGTATGTATATCATTTCTAAAATACAGAGTTTGAAGGATTTGATAGATTTTTATAAATGAAGTATCGTCAAATAATTTTAACTGGGGAAGTACAAAAAGAAAAAAAATATATAAATTATTGTTCTGTTAATTATTATTGTTTTATTATTACTTGGTTTTCAAGTTATGCAATAATTGAAAAACAAAGAAATAAACGAAAGTAATTCCTTCCACCCACGTCTTAGACCATAAGGAGCAAGTTCATTATTACTATGCTAAGCAGGTTCTACGGCTGACTCGTGCAATGTACGACGCCCCCGAGGCAGTGGGGTCAAACAAGAGGTATTTGTTATCCTGTGCTCACTAGATGCCCCATAATTTATAGTCTTGCAGTGTCACTATTTAAATAACTTTTTTAATCACTTTCCATTATTGTTACTGACCACTGAAAATTAAAAAAAAATTCCGTATCTATGACAATACCATAGATGTAGTATAATATTCTCACGTAATCTAAGAATAAAATTGTCACGTGCAAAATAACGTTGTGCATTCGATAAACGCGCCTTAAATGAGTTGGAATGTATTTAAAATTTTTTACAAATATTAATTTAGTACAACCAAAAATGTGTGCGCAAGAATGTTGACAAAAAAGTATGATTAAAGTTTTTGTTCTTATATCTCGACACCAGAAAAACTGTATCGGTTACAAAAATATTGCTCTTTTATTCTAGTTTTGCTTTACCAATCTGCCTAGATATTATTTGGATTACGCTAGCAATAGGTCGTGCTGAAACGACTTTATAATTTAGTCACGTCTGTTTATCTGTATATAATGGAAATACAATTGCTGCTGAAACTAACGGAAAATTGAAAGTATAATAACTCTCACAAATAAGAATAATTTGAGGTTAACAAATAATTCGGATCAGTAAAATTGGATGTCATTTAATGTACATAATATTAATATATTAGTTTATACTCGTGATCACGTGATTGGAATATATTGATTAATCGTTATGAAATGTAAAAGTTAATCAAAGTCCAAATACTACTTAAGTATATACGAGAACTGTTCGCACACAATAATAAATAACTCACTCACACATTCATAACATTAGTAAGGATATTAGAATTAAAGCAATAATTTACCTAATTATATGATAGAGATAGATATTATAAATCAAAATGGCAATTTTATTGCTGTAAACTAACTAGGAATGAGGGCTCTCGTTCTATCGCCGATCCAAACTGACACAATAATAATGTCCATTATGATATCGAAACCTCGCAACTAAAGATAAATATCACTAACTATTTACTGTATTAATATAATATTATTTCAAATTAATATATTCGTAGAAATTTTTATTGCTATATTAGCTTTTACTCACGATTTCGTTCACGTGAACAGAATACTCGTATGTTGCTTGATCCATGTAGATGCGTATACCAAATATAATGACGATCGGTTAAGACGTTAAGGAGCCAAGACGTAATAAATAAACAAACTCACTTGCACGTTTATAATATTTGTAAAGATGAAGATAATAGAAATAATACTTGCACATCTATTGATATTAATATAAGCATTTACCTGCGACTTCATTCGTGTGATCAGATATAAGTTCCTAAGAAAAATCTTTCTAATAAGAAATAGTCTACGTCCTTTTTTATTCTCTATATTATGTGTATACAAAATTTCATAAATACTCGTATTGGTTAAGCCGTTAAGGTGCTAATAGGTAACAAACAAAGATCTTTCCAAGAAACTATAATATGGAGTTCTTCAAAAAAGGAGTAAGAGGGTTTTTTTTGGGTTAGCAATGGGCCGTAATGCTCCTAGTATTGCAGGCGTTCATAGGCTATGGTAACCACTTACTATTCAGTGGGCTGCATGCTTGTTTCCCACCTCACTGGTTTGAAGAAAAGAAAACAAAGAATCATATTTATTTTCACATTTTAGATTTAGCAAGGATAGTCTATAAAAAATATGCGTAATCATATTTAAAAAAATTACGATATAGATTGAATTAAAGAGGCATAGATTATTAAACTTAGCGTATTACAGCAACAAGCATCCTCATAGGTGTACTACAGCATTCATTTATTACTCTACAGAGGTCTACACCTGAATAAAGGAACAATTCACATTTTCGTAATGACATCACTATTAGGCTGAGCAGCTTATGTCTGTCTGCACGTTCAGAATTATAATGAAAACACGTACACGACTGTAATGAGTTTTTGCTGAGTAAAAACTCCTGGAGATGTTTATGGCGCATCTTAGTCGAACGTATGTATATCACTTTGTTGGTACGACATAATTACACCGATTATGTGGTCCTCAAGCTAGCCCAAGTTATAAAACATGTATACCTGTCACTTGGTTACGTATATGTCAAATAGTTTGCAATAGTTGAAAACATTTAAGATATTTGCTGTTAATATTATTTTTTTACATGTTTTGTGTTGTCTAATATATATTTTGTGTAATATATGTTTTGTGTTGTATAATAGTAATTCGTTAATCCTCTGAAAGAATCAACTAGCAGTGACTTTTTTATTTGGATTAGTATCAAATCATTGACTCGAATACTTAGGTCAAACGTTTACCTCGATTTTAAATTGATCCTAATTCGATTGCATTAAAAGTTATTCTGAAAAAAATGCATGGCAATTTAGAATAGTTCATTTTATGTACTGGCTATGTATATATATATATATATATATATTTACGGAGCTCATCAGGATATTATATAAGGATATTCTTATATAATAATATAAGTATCGTAATAAAAACCCTGTATGGGCAAACGCAGTATAGGACGACATCCACTAGATGGATTGATGACCTGAAATACATTGCGGGGAGTCACTGGATGCAGGTGGCTTAGGACTTTATGGCAGTCTATGGGGAAGGTTTATGATGATGATGACGAACAAAAATTTATATATACTCAATGTATTATAAAGTTCTGTTATATATATAATATATGACGTTATATCATTTGCGGTCATATACTTACAAAATAGTTCTTTAGATAAATAAATATTCTAATTATTGTGTTACTTATATTGTATACATTTTTATTCCTTATCATGATGGCAGTTAGTAATATATTATTGATGTTTATTTCTGAGGAGGGGGGGGGGGGTGATCCTGGTGATCTAAGACACAGGCAGCTCGCTGCCCGATTTAGACGCCAGTCTCCCACAACTATAGTTTTATGTTTTATTTAGTTTTATGATATAGTTGCCAATTAATGTGTAATATGGTTGTGGTAGAAAAAATAAATACTTTCTCCCTTTCAATACCAAAATTATGCTTGCACAATCTATTCTTCTTCCCATTCTGGATTATGCCGATGTCTGTTTCTTAGATGTGACCGAGGAGCTGCTAAATAAGCTTGAGCGGTTGCAAAATTTAGCGATAAGGTTTATTTTCAGCTTACGAAAATATGATCATGTCTCGGAATACCGCACTCGTTTAAAGTGGCTCCCAATTAGACATCGTCATGAGACACATGTCCTAGCGGTCCTATATAATATCCTTAATAATCCCAATTCTCCTTCCTACCTTCGTTCCCGGTTCCAATTATTACCTCCTCCTTCCAGACCTAGACGTCTTTGTCTGAACCAGTCCAGGGTACTGAAGCTTCCCTGCTGTAAAACCCATTTTATGGGTAACTCATTTGCATATCGTGCTGTACAGCTGTGGAATAAACTTCCCGTGAATATTCAGAATAGCCCGTCTAGCAGTTCCTTCAAAAAAAGATTAAAATCATTTTATCTTTCCAATTTAATTTAAATATAAAAATGATTAGAAGACTGTCATCATTGTGTTCTCTTGTATTTGATATTTATATGTTGTATTTAACGTGTGTATGTATGTATGTATATGTATGTGTATGTGTATATGTATATATATGTGTATGTGTATGTATGTATATATGTGAATGCATGTGTGTATATATATAATTATTTATAATTTATGTAAATATTTATTTAAATTTCTGTCTTGCACTACTACTGCCCACTCACTACTTCCTATGCCACTGCGTTAGGTTGACTGGAAGAAATCTCTTTTAGAGATAAGTTCGCCTTTGCTAACATTGTTATTAACTTATTGTTGTTACTGTATGTTTTTGTGCAATAAAGAATATATAATAATAATAAAAATTATTATTATTACTCACGATCTGACGTAATTTGTTAATTAATTTTTATTATTTTATAGAAGTGACCGATAGATAAAGAGGTTGTATTAACTGGTCTCGGTTGGAATGACGTGGATCTTGTTCCACAGGATCGTCATAAATGAAGGTCCTTTTTATGAGCCCTATCTCCTTGATGAGGAATAACAGGAAGACATAATCATTATCATTTTTAGAAGTTATGATGTGGACTGTTCACTTGAGTATGAGATATTTTTTTTATTTAGTTTTATCTACTCACAAACAATATTATATATATGAGCTTGATCTATAATTTTGCGAAATAATCCAAAAGCTATTGGTATTAACAATAAGATTTCGTCTGTCGATAAATTGGAACAGATTGCCTAATAAATTATTGATAGTTATCTCAGTATATCCCAAAAACTGACTCAAGTTAACCCCATTAAACATTTATGAAACCCTAAGCCTGGCGGAAGGTGGATTACTGTTGAGTTAGTTTTAGGCCGTTGTAAGGATAAAAAAAAAAAACAGTAAATCTTGTTTAACAAAGTATAGACGCAGCGCGAAAAAATATTCGATAATCAAAGTTTAATTTAAATTTTTATAGCTGTAAGTGATAATTATAGTTTATGAAATTAATGATGTATTAAATACGACATCATAACCTTAAAAAAAAGAGTATATTCCTTTTTATAGCTCGTCGGTACACCTGCAAAAAAATTTGGTTAGAATCTATAAAGTTTTCTATTAAATTTAATTAAATGTAATAAAAATAGCATTTTTAACAAGATTCAATTCCGTATAATATGTGTAACCAGTAATTGCAGTGATTTAATAAAAAAAAATACATACAATGGCATAAAAGTAGGAAGTAATCGTGGGGACAAATAAGGAGGCCTAAGGAATTAAGTAGTTTACGTAGAAATAGCAACGTAATATAATGACAAATGATTGACATAATGAACATATTTATAGAAAAAAAAAGTGCAAATTGAATGTTAACTTTTCGCTCTACACTTATTTCCTTAAGGTTGTTAATTTTTAAATAGAGCAAACTAAAAAAGAATATAAAAAATGCACGAAACTGCAAACTTATCGGATAAGATCGAATCGCGGAACCGTTTGAATTATTTATATAATCACTAAGAGAACTCAGCGAAGTTCCAAATTGTTACAAGTGTACCGTATTAAATTCTACTCGTAGGTACATTAGCGTGCAGTATTTTCACCAAAAACACACTTCGTACTGCGGTCGCGATAGAGCGAGCATTTCACTCAGCATTTCGGCAGTAACGCTATCTAAATTGCCATATGACCGTGGGAATGACGCGAACCGTCCATTACTGGTGGAACTGCTACAGTTACTCGTTGTGAAACAATAACTGTTACCGGATTAATTAATGCACCGTACACAAAGTACAGATATTCACACTCCATTGGCCACAGTGTAAAGAACAACCAGTGCTCCAACATCTTTGGTACATTCTGAACGATATGATAGTTTGGAATGTGCAATACATTGTATCCAGACTTAAATGATATACATATAAATGGAATATTAAATGTTAAAAATAGGTCAAAAATTTATAATAACCAAATTATTGGCTGATATGTTGTTTCATTCAAATAGTATGAAAGTCTAAATGTATAATTGGTAGTGATAATGACGAAATAGATAAATATATAAAATGATGCTTTATGCGTAAAAGTCATCAATTTTATTATAAAATTAGTACAATTTTATACCTGTAGTAAACTGTGTCTTTTTTTGTAAATAGGAGAGTCATTTCGTTTATTCATTTTTATGGAGACACTATCTTGATGCTTATAACTTGACGGTTGAAGGTATTAGACAACTGGTAGGAAACAGTTTAGACTATGCCACAGTCTATGCATTCAATATGATTGAACAAGACGCCAATTACCAATGCTTTGATTAAAAGAGGCGTGATACACACTTTTTTGTTGCGCCTGTTCAATAATGAGGAACAAAAACCGGTTATTGTTGTATTGCACTGTTATTGTATACAATGGATTCGGTTATTAGCTGCTAATTTTAATATATTCGTACTTGAGCATATTGTTACGTTCTTGCACCTATTGTTGTTAAGTCCCACAATATGTAAATACTATGGGGACCGTTAATAGAGGTATGAATAGATTTTATTGTATGCCATTACAATATGTCAAATGTTGGTACGGGATTGGTTTCTTCATTGTTCGAGTTGAGAAATAGTATTAAATCTTAATGAAAGTTGGTACTCATGTCCTTAGGCTAGGATAAATATTCTAACGTGACTTCGGTCTGTGTGAACAGTTATGGGCCCAGACAATTTGTTGTCTAGTTTTTGAAATCACTAGATTCGAGATTATTTAGATAGGTTTGACATTTACAATATTGCCACAAGCTAGAGTTTTTACTCTTGATCCAACCACATCGTGGATTGCACCATAGATATTGCATCATTTACAGAATGTTTATTATTATTTCAGCCGTCCACTGCTGGACATAGGCCTTCCTCATAAGGGGAGTTTTGCTAGTAGTTACTATGTTTGGCAGGTGGGTTGGCAACTGCAGCTAGGCTTTTAGAGATGTTTTAAGAGGGACGCTGCTGCCCATCCGTTGCCCTCCCTCTCCACCTCTTACGACATCCACGATAAAGGAAGGTATGGCCCATTCTATGCCGGGGCACACACGGCGGTTACAGAATGTGTACATTATAAACTGTGTCTCCTATGGTATCATTATATATTGCCATTTATAATAATTATGATCTAATGTCGCTGTATCCAGTAATTTCATGGCTATGTCTCCAACTATGCAAGGCGGGAGGGGGGGGGGGGGAGAGGAATTATTAGTAATGCGGACTATCAGTCGCATTGCTAGCAATATACTCTATAAGGTTGACCTCCACGTGGTCCCCCTGGAAGGCATCGTGTTGAATTCCTGGTGTTTTCATCACGATGGGCTAACGGACCTGCCTTTTCACTTATCATCCCTCTTTGGTGCCCCGCCTGTGTATACCGTTAGCGCAGACGGGGTTACCATTTCATTATCATCAATTAAAAAAAAACCATGCAATGCATGCAAATCTATGCAAGCACAGAGGCTTGGCAGCAGAAACACGAGTAAGACAGAGCCATCCATATACATGACGATTTTGTACAAGGTTCTTCTTCAGTAAACATTCTAGTTACTGAATACAAATTGCTTGTTACTGTTGAAAATATATTCTAACAATTTTCAGTCACTCATATCATGAAAATTGAATTTGAGCGAGGTAGACGTTAGGTTGGTGCACTATGTAATTTCATATCATACGATCATTCGACTCGAAATTGTGAGTGATATCTGCAAAATTATTATATAAAATTTGTAATAAATTTATAACTAGACATAGATAGATACTCCTTATTTTTTTCTCCAAATGTAGTAATTTTATTATAAATACAAATAATTACTATTAAATATTAATGTTATTTCATCATCATATCAGCCTTTAACCGTCCACTGCTGAACACAAGCCTCTTCTTTAGGAGTTTTGCCAGTAGTTGCCACGCTTGGCAGGCGGATTGGCAATCGAAGTTAGGCTTTAGAGATGCTTTAAGAGAGACTACTGCTCATTCTTCGCCCTCCCTTAGTCGCCTCATATAACACCCACAGGAAAGGAAGGGGTGGCCCATTCTATGCCTGGACCACACGGCCAACGTTATTTATTTAGTGATAATTTTTGAAGACCATGGGATGGAATAAGTTAATTACTGAAAGAATATAAATTTTCTTCTTATTCATGTAAAATATCTAGTATGTAAATTTATATGTGTGAAGGATCTACTCTGTATGAAGCTTAGACTTAATGTATATATTTTTAATTATATGCGTTTTGAAACTTACCATCAATCTTATTTAAATAAGGTTTCGTGTAACTCTTTAATCGTCCTAAACAATTGGTAAACAAATCTGTTGATAGAATCGTTTCAGTTAGCGCTCGCATGAGAAAGAATAAGATATCTTTAAATTTGAATTCGCTACTAGCTAGCGATAATAATCGATACATTCCTTTATCACTTGTTATGGGGTTTGATAGGCATAATTATATTATCTACTACTTTAAAGTAACAATGAGAAAACTGTTGATTTCATGGGTAAGTAGGTTTTACTTGTACATCTGTATCATCTGCATGAATCGATACATAAAGTCATATGTGTCATCATAATAACTAAAATTTCATCCCAACCATCTGGACGAGTGGTCCAACCACTCTTTGGAATCAACTTCCAGCAGCAGTATTTCCGAACTGATACGACAACATAACCTTCAAGAAAAGAGCATATTCCCTTTTAAAAGGCCGGCAGCACACCAGCAATGTCGTTGGTGTTGTGGGTGTCCATGAGCGGCGGTAGTCACTTACCATCAGGTGAGCCGCTCGTATGCCCCCTGTATTGTAAAAAAATATATGTATTAGGATATAATCTATCCGTGTACCAAATATCATTCAAATCTGTTTAGTAATTTTTGCGTAAAAGAGTAACAAACATTCTTCCATCCATTCATCTATCGTTACAAACTTTCACATACGAATATATTATATTAATAAGATTCTTATGTATGTATATTCTATTGAGTAAGTCGTTAGTGACCTTTTTAGTATTGTTGAAAATTATGTAAAATATTTCAGAAATATCCAACAATTTCAAATTGTCTGCCGAAACTAATATATAGTTGTAAATAACAGAATAATAACAATGTTTCATTGTCAAATCTTATTTCTTATTAGTTGTTAGAGAAACTTAATTAAATACAACATAAATTTAATAATCTTGTTATCCCTTTATAATTGTGTCATTGGCCGGTACTTGATAAAGATGTCGTTACAAATTTCATTTAGATAAGGGAAGTACTAAGGTTAGTAGCACTATTATTTGATTTCCTTTATTTTCTATGTCTCCCCTTTGTAGTTTAGACACTAAAACACTGCCAGAGTTTAATTGTATTACCACAATTCTAATTCCGGTATGCGGTATACGCCCTCTATTAGCGATAAACGTTTTGAAATGATTTCGTTATTAGCCTTTCACACGTACCGGATTTTTCTTTATTATTATAAGGTCTACCTACTCAACTAGTTTTCAAAATTACGTAATAAAATTGTACCTAGATGATGCTTGTATACAGGATATATTTAAGAAAAAATATTCCTATATAAGGGATTATATAAGGGTTATATAAGGGATTATGTAAGGATATAAGGTCTTAATAATTTTTTTTTAAATTCTGTTTATCTGTTTATACATTCTGGCAAAACGTAAAACTACTGCACTAAATTTAATGTGATTTTCACAGTTGTGTTCTTGAAGGCTGAAAACTATTTCATAATAGTATATGAAACATTAGTAGGAATTTAGAAGTGGGTTTTATCATAGTCTTAAAAATATCCAAAATCGTACATTATATAGATAATGTAGTAGACAGATTACATATTATATCTTTATTTAAAATTCTATAGATAAGTTATAGTTTGTACCTACACACTGTTAGTATAAACATTATATAGAGCAAAATAAATAAACCACCTTTTATTTTCTATATCAAGAAGTAAAATGTAAAAAAAATGTAGAGAAATACGGCCATGACCTAGAAATAAGGAAATAGAGAAGAGAAATTGAATCTTTTTACAAAGATTCTTTCGGAACACTGTTCTGAACATGATACGTAACAATATCTCCAGGAATTTTGACTTCAATCA
The DNA here is from genome assembly GCF_026898425.1 of Galleria mellonella. NCBI lineage: Eukaryota > Metazoa > Arthropoda > Insecta > Lepidoptera > Pyralidae > Galleria > Galleria mellonella. The sequence continues at coordinate 11,237,362 of NW_026442119.1, forward strand.
AGATGTATAACGATACAACCCGCCATGCCTTTACCTCTCTTTTCTTTTTATCCTTTCATTTCCGCTCAGTAAAAGCTTTATAACCGAGGGAATGTTTACATGAAATATGTTTCTTGAGAAAATTTATGATGCCATGTATTGTGTACGTGAGTAACACTTATAAAAGCCAGCTGTTTTTCAATTCGGATACGCCGGGTAAGTGTATTGCCTGAAGGCTTTTTGTTAGTCGGTAAAGCTACCTGTTGTTACTATGGTACTAGTCAGTGAAATTAATATTTTCAGTTTTGTTTTCTTTCATAGAAGAGTTCGTGCTCATTTGTAAAACTTATCAGTATATAACTTAAAAATAACAAACACAAATATAATTTATAAATTATACAACTGTTAAATTGCAAAAGCTATATGTTGCTATTGACAAAAATAATCGTGATAAAATTTTTATTAAGTATATATTATGAAAAAGGTGCTTGCACTTAGTGTTTATAGTGGCAACAAATTCTATGATTGACGAAAATTGACAACTAGTTTAAATTATTAATTAATTATCTTAAAACTATTAAACTAAATTTCTAATGTAGGTTGTATATTAATTTACTGTAACATTTATTATATAAGTACGTAGGTATTATATTCATATATTTATTTAGTATTATAATATATATTTCATTTAACTGTATTTAATTTATTATTAAATACAGTTAAATGTATTGTTAATTAAGTTAATGTATGCCTATGTATTGATTAGTATTGTTGCTGATCGTACAGCACTCGTGTACTTCACGTCGTACTTTCTCACTGTATTGGGTTGGCTAGAAGAGATATCTTTCAGAGATAAGTCCACCCTTGCTCAGAATATTTATAAATATATTATCTATGTAATTTACAAATTAAATAAAAAATATTAATAATTACTATGTTGCCACGCTTCAGTAATCTAAAGTATGAAAGCTTTTAAATGAAAATAACAGTAACAATAAAGTAAGTGTCCAATTATTATGAAGAAATTTAGTACACAAAAAAGAAAGGTTTTAGCCCTTAAAATAAAAATCTTTTAGACAGAAAAACGTGACCATCGTTTCAATTAATCCAAAACGAAACTAGAACACGATGGTGATAACCAGGTTAAGGGAAAATGGAGATGTGCGAGTATATTTACAAATTAAGGCAATTATCGTCGTTTGTCTTACCAAACGAGGTTATTGTTTTCCAACTCTGCCTTTACTTTTCCTGTTTTGTCAACTTATTTAATCGACGTACCCAATTATATGTCGTTAGAAAATAATTCTACAGTAGCTTCATTAGCTTTTTGTTCGTTTTGTTAACATTTTTTTTTTATATTAATATATTTATTGTTGGTGAATGATTATTTATTTTTAAAGATAAGATTTATTAGTAATTGACTTGACTACTACAACTGCTATCGTAACTTTAATAACATGTTAGTATTACATTAAGTATATTTGAATATAAAGTGATAGAGGGTGAATCTATCTAATCATCATTGGTATCATGTACGAGCATTAATGATAGACTAATTTTCTATATCGGAAATTGAAGTTATCACTGAGACTTTGGTACTGGTTGTTATTTGACTTTTGAGAGTTAGTAAGTAATTGTATATATATCATTAAGTAACTGTGATTTTTAATATTTATAAAGTAAATACATATAAAACATATAATTTAATTACTAGCGTCTCTCTCTCTCTCTCTGTAGATGTTTTTAATCAAAAGAAATAACATGGAACTGGACACGTTTGTATATTTAAGATGTAGGCGCGGTCCAGAACAAATTATGCGCTGTGCAGAGCACCTCATTAGTAGTGCAGTAATGTGATAGGTGTGTAATAACTGTTAGTAATATTTATATAGGTTATATAGGGTTAATATGATAAAGGTAAATTAAATTTCTTATAAAAAACAGGTAGGTAGATACATCTATTTGTATTAAAAAAATAACATTTTACTTTTATCTGCTGTTATTATAAACAATATTATAATAATATATGCGTGGGGTTTTTGTGATAGGGTTCGATTCCGTGTTGATACCATTTTCATAGTAGAAATACAATGAGATTTTGCTTTGCAATAGAAAGTTTTTAATTCCGCAAAAACGACAGCATTAACCTAAAATTAAAATAGAACAACAACCTATTTGAAAACTGTTTATTTTTAACATAAAAATAGAATAATGTTCATTTAATAAATAGACTAAATATACGGGTATAGTTGTGATAAACAGCTGTTTTTGACAAGTACTCATTTATACATACATAGTCTATGATAGACAGCAGATCGAACACAGTTTAATAAATTAACTATTTTATCTAACTTGTATGTTAGATAGAACAAAACAAGTAGGGAAAATGTAGAATTTACTTATTCGTTAAACATGAATCGTGATTACAAATATTTTTTTTATTCAACTTAAAATGGCAAACAAGATGACGGTCCACCTGGTGAAAAGTGGTAACCGTCGCCTATAGACGTAAGTAGTACCATGGACGTAAGAGTATACTATTTCATGGTATTAACACGAATGGGACAAAGGTGCCCAAGCAAATGACTTTTGTACAAAGTTTCCCTCTGGTAAAATGTAATTTATATTTAATATAGGTTTTATTATAAAATAGTTGGACAATGCTCGAGTGTGGTCTGGGAATTTCAAGATCAAATCTCAGTCTATACCTGTACTTTATAGACCAGGATCTTTAAACATCTTTCAAACACTTTCGTTCGCTTAAGGGCACTTCAAGATACATCTATTTGGAGTAAGCTAACCAGGTTTAGTATCTAAGATTTTGTTTTCCAAAAAGAAATAGGGACTGAAAATACGATCAAATTAAGACTAACAAGATTATCGTCCGTGTAATTCCGCATAGAATAGGCCACTTACTTTCCTATGGGTGTCGTAAGAGGAGACTAAAGGAATTTAATGGTAAAGGGGCTACCAAAACTCCCCTTATGTGAACGCCTTACGAGTATGTTCAGTAGAAGCCAGTTAACGGCTGAAATAATAACATTGCTATATCGATTCAGAATTGATGAATCATTACCCATCACGTAACAAAAAAATACCATTGAAATTAGAACTTCCTTTGAAGTCGCTTAAATAAAAGGTAAAATTTGTCGATCGTATTAATTATTTCACAGCGAAATTGGATACAGTCAGGATAAACGAAAAAAGAGATGTATATTTATAATTAAAGCAATTATCTTCGTTTGTCATAGGTAATACTTACAAATACAAAGTTACTGATTTTCAATTCTTTGTTTCATCATCATCATCATCATCATTGCATTAGCTATTACCTGTGCACAGTTGAACATAGATCTTCCCAATAAGATCGGTGTTTCCTGTTGTTCCCACACTTGGCAGGCGAGTTGAAAACTATAGGCTTTTGGTGATGTTTTAATAGGGACGCTGTTACTCTCAGGCATTAAGTCACTCGCCTCTTACGACATCCACGAAAAAGGAAGGGGTAGCCCATTCTGTGCCAGGATGTGCCACTATTACACACTGTTCTCTGTTTACTTATTGTGATTTGCCAATTTATTTAATAAATATGTTTATAATTTTTTAGTATTGCGAGAAAATAAATAAAAATAACTTTTGCTATTTTTATATTAATATATGTAACACAACATACCCAATAAAGATTATATAATGGAATGTGTATTTAACTCCTTTGCTATCTCATTTTTAACTAAACTCTATGATAAAATCGAAATCTTTTTAATTAGCAATAATTCTTTTTTTATATTACATGGAACAGAAAATAAACTGACGACTGTCGGATGAATAGTGAAACACCAGGTTTATGTTTAAAAACAATGTTATTTTTTGTTAAATTGTTAAAATTTTTGCAAATAAAACACATTAATGTACTGACGCTCATGCAATTACCATCCATGTGAACAATTAAATATTTGTTTAATATAAAATATTAATAATATAAAATATTTGTTTATCACACCGCAAAGTTTCTGCGGAGACATCACAGCGTTATTTCTGCCCTCATATAATGAACTCAAAATGAGAATGACATGAGACTCCGTGCCGCCTTATAAACTTATTAAACAACTTAAACGCCGTACAAATTATACCTGTTAGCTGTAATTAAGTTTCAAAGTGACGCGGAGTTAAGGCAAGTTCTATAATCTTTTCCGTCTTGGAAAATCCATCGAGCAAGCTATTTCAACAACCTAGTAATGCTTACACAGCTTTTAAGTTCGTTTGTATTTCAACTCTGATCTCAAATAAGAAATAAATAATATGGAATGTAATCCTTTTAATAAAGTTCTTCAACTATGAAGCTGCAAATTTACAAAATTTACAAAAGATTAAATAAGTAATATTATAAAAAGGAAAGATTTGATTGTTTGTTTGTTTGTTTGTAATGGATAAATTTAAAAACTACTCAATGAATTTTTTAAATTATTTCACCTGTACAAAGCTACATTATCGGCAAGAAACTTAAGTAGTATATTATTATCGAAAATTTTGTCTACCCGTACGAATCCGGGTCGGATAACTAGTCCTGTTAATTTTATAAATGTGAAAGTTTGTAACAGTGGATGAGATGGATGCACGAATGGATGTTTGTTACTCTTATTCTTGTAGGCAAAAATTTTGCAAGTATATTAAAATAAAACATTGATGCTATCCGCAAATAAACATATTGGCTTCAAACGGTTACCGATTACTCCTGGGCGTAGTAATGTTGTAAAACGACTTTCCATAAATTATCTCGGCCATTCAATCATATTGACACTAGAAATTATATGAGATACCTACCTTGTTTCTGATTTCGTCCTAAAAATTAATATTCAGCAGCCGATATAGTCAAGGTTCCTTTTCAGAGTGAAATATTTTATCAATCTTGGTCTAGGAAATAGGCTTTTACTTTGCCAATATCGAACAAAATTGATTGAAAACTGGAGTTGCCCTCTTAATCAAACACCTCTGCTTTCAAAGGCTAACTGAATAACGCTGATCTGTAGTTAATTTAAAGGTATCTGAAACGAGTAAGATTAAATTTGTTATTATGTAATTCAATAAAATCTTTTGAACATATTTTCATTTTAAAGCAGCATTGAAATAAAATACACACAGTTTGCTATCTATTTTCTAACATATTTCTATCCTTTATGAACTATTGCAATAGAAACTGAACAATAGGTTGTTACAGCTGTTTGGTAAAGAATAGTTTATTAGAAAAGCTTCTAAATCAGAACTGCTAATATTTAGTCATTGCACAATATGTACTCGTATTTACTATTACGTTTTTCATGCAGTAAATTTATAAATGTAGAGTTTTGTGTTCAATGCAAATATAATACAAATAAGTAATGTTTAATGACTTTCATGACAAGTTTTGCAATAAGTAAATTTCAAACTTAACAAATTATAAGCACATTTATGTTATCAGTTTACATAAAGAAATTTTTATTTAGCAAATATATTCATAGATTTTTTTAAAAGCTGCGTAAGTATTTAAAAAAGGTTTGTATTGAAAAAAAAAATAAGGAAAGTTATTACATAATATTTAATTGCAATAACAATTTAATAAACAGTAACAGAAATTGTAATTACTAAATTATTGTATTGTTTTGAGTTTCTCTTATGAATCTAAGTTTGGATACACAATACATAACTCCATAGAGTTATTTATATGTAGAAATACAATTATATGAAGTCTGCGATTAAGTCTGTAAATAAAATATAATTGCTGTGTGGGTGATAACACGGACTGTATGTATGTATTTAATGTGTACGATAGTTTCACATAATGAAACAATGGATATAGAGAAAAATAATTGTAATGAATTAACTACCTACGTAAGTACGTACAGAACGACCAAGACAAATTAAAAGCAATTTGACAAGTAAAAAAAATATATATATAGAAAAATGAAATCTATAAAAATGAAGGACTTTGCAACATGCCTTTTGTAATATAATTGTCAACCAACAAAGTTAGTTAATTGTAATCGTATTTGGATCCTTGAAGAATACTGTGACCACTCTCGCTAAATTGCCGACAATAGTTCACGGTGAATGTTCTTCGTGTTTCTCGTGATTCAATCAATTAAGACAATTATACAATTAAAATAATTGAGCGTATCAAAATTTTCGGGTGGGTTACGCAAAAGTTTGTACAAGCAGATACGGATATAAGTAATTCATAAATCTTTGCATATAATAATGTTCAGCAAGCAAAATCCGATAGTTTGAGATGAGATGACAGGCACCATAATTACAATAATGACAACCACTTGTGTAGCAATGTGTGAATGGCCTCATCCATTTATTTGAGATTGCATCATTATAGAATAAAAGATTGCAAAAACAACATTTCGTTAATCATTGTGCTCGCATTATGTCGATGTTACATTTTAGATTATTGATTACGATCGATAGTGTTCTACACTATCGATCGTAATCATCGTTTATAGTAATGTATGAGTCTATACATATTCGATATTATGTTACCAAATGTACTATTCAACCCTGTATAATTGTTGTAATGTTCAAGTTATTGAATAAATATGAGCATCACCAGAGGGAGACTTTGTACAAAAGTCGTTTGCTTGGGCACCTCTGTCCTATTCGTGTTTCTACCGTGAAGCAGTTGTGTTTGCATGACTGTGTTTCGGTTTGAAGGGTAGGATATGGTAGTGAATTTACAGAATACAGAGGAATAACACTTGAGTCCTCAGCAATGGCAACGCATTGGGAATATCATAGGCGAAATAGAATACTCTGTTATGTCCATGGCACTGCTCATGTCTATAGGCGACGGTTGCTACTTTCCATCAGGTGGGCCGTCAGCTTGTATGCCATTCTAATTTGCATAAAAAAAAAGATAAACCTTTTTTTATACAGCTTAAAATAGTTTATAGATCGCTTGTAGACATGAACAATCCTGTATAAAAGAAAAAAAGCGAATACCATAAAATATATCCGTATTGTGACGCTCATGGTTTTGCCATTACTGTGAAGTAAGTAATGGTAATGCTCATAACATTATTAATGTATGTTTAATGATTTGTTTTTGTTATAATGTAATAACACGCTGAAAGCAAGAAATATAAAATAAATTGGTAGTTGTAAATTACGTTTCTTTAACTAATAATGACTAATGCGAAGACAAAATAAGTATTTAAGTACCTAGTTGCACCAGAAATATGATTGATGAGGTGTACGACTGTAGACTTTTTATTTATTCAGTTAATGACTTTGTGAAATAAAATAATGCAAATTATAGGAATCTCCTTTATTACTATTTTTATTATATATTTTGAAATTTTTAACCGAGGCCAAGTAAGAGTATTTTGCTAGGCATGTATTTATGTATTTATTGACGAAGCTTAGGAATAATATGAAGACAGTAGCATATTTCCATCAGGTGGGCCGTAAGCTTGTTTGTACAAAAAAAAACAATTCATATTATATTTCCTCCACGAGATGCACGTGATGATATCAAAAGTGTTGCAGGGAGTTTATGAATGTATGAAAAATTGCAATTGAAATTGCAATTGCAATTGCAATTGAAATCATGTTTGCTTATTTATTTGGAAAATAAATAAGCAAACATGAGTAGACCAGCCCCCACAAGTAGCATCCGTTCACGAATATGACGGATGAACCAGCCATCATTCCGCTCAACCGTATTTTAGGGAACTCAACGACTTGACCCATCACTTGATTCAAGTTACTTAAATACATCATGACGATAAATTACATCAATATACTATGTGATTATCGAAATATCTATATAATACGAGATTTGAATGGATATTTAGAGTCAGTCAGTAATTTGATAGTGTAGGTGGCCCTCAAATAATCTATAATTACAATTTATATAAATAAATGCAGGAGTAGCCGGCTAGCTTACTTAAATGACAAACGTGGACGGTATTAGTTGATAATACATGGGTTAAATGACCATGCTATTTTAGACATAGTATATTTAGATACAAATATTGTTAACTAAAATTTAAAAGAGTAACTGTTGGGGGTTTTTGTGGGTTCATTTCAGGAGATAATAACATTACGAACTCAGGAGTAGAATAATTAAAGATGACGATTTAAAAGTGCTTGTAAACAAGTCTATTTGAATAAAGATAATTTTAAATTTGAATTAATTTACACTATTTTAAACGATTCAAATATTAATTTAAAAATTGAAAAAAATTTGGCTGGAATTCAATCTTGGGTACTTACAGCGCAATTATACTTTTTGACTGTGCTGTTACCTCTATTAATTGTTGTCATTTATTTCTTCGGGAGGCACGTAAAATCGTCGTCCAGTAAGCCATGTGAGGATCCCTCATATATAATGAATCTGGGTCGCCCTAGAAACTCTTGATACTGGTGTCTGACACCCTTACACGAGCAGTAGTTCATTCAGTTATACACTTATTAATGGAAGCTTTCTTGTATATGCCCCTTTATTAGATTATATAGGTAGAGAATCTTCACACAAATGTTTTACCAAAAACAGGTCAACTTTCTTATCTGTGTGAGTTTTACTTGTATTGTATGGTTAAATAGAAAAATAAAAAGATACAAAATTCTTTATGCATATATTATTATTGTTTCTATATTATATATTTATATTTATAAAAACAAAATTAATAGTGCGTAATGTTTTGTAATGATGCGTATCTTTACTGAATACGTTGATTCATATATAAGTTTTTTTTTCATTTAATAAAATTTTTCATGCATCTTCCTCCAGCCAACTCTAACCCAGGCCATATTAGTTTGAACATAAAATATATTTTAACGTTTTCAAATCATTGAAAATACCCGCTAATTAATATACGTATGTTAATTTGTAAGCAGTACGTATATATGTATATTTATATTATAATACAAAAAAATAGTTCTTAATTCGAATAAAAAATCGACTTATCTCAAAGATATTTTTAAAACAATAAATAATATTGAAAAAAATTCGCGGTTTGTTTTAATTAAAATAAATTGTCAGCAAAACATTAAATTAGCTGACTAAATTATGAGCATTCGATGCTCTATATTGTCTAAGATACATATTAAACTTGATGAATCATAAAACTGTGACAAGTGGGCATTTGCACGTAGGGAAATGTAATAAAGTCCCGCAAAATCGCTCCACGTCTTGATAGATGCCTATAAAAGCTATCTCTAGGTCTATTCGTTGAAGCGAATCGCTCGCGGGCTAGCTATTTGTAACTCGAGCGGCTCCCGAGTATGCATGCATACATATTTTAAACTCCGCTGGATTTATTGCATGTACTCGATATTCTAATGCCTTCTATCTATTATACAACACCATATAGCGGTTCGTAATGTCACTTACTGTCTTTTATCTTGGTTATATCATCTTTTACGACTTTTGTTCCTACTTTGGTTATGTTCGTTTCAAATGTTTCGAGTGCACTCACTGCTCTTATGAAGTACAGGTTTTAGTTTTTTATTTACAACAAATTTATTTAATATTATGTATACATATATTGAATATGTTAAAGATTAGTAGGCATCAATTTAGAAATGAAATTCAGTAGTTTAGTTACTAAATCAAAATAACTAAATAAAAAATAAATAACTTTTCTTTGTTTTTTTTTTTGTAGAACATAATCTAAAGTTATTAGTGGAATAACTGCTTGTTGTTTTTATGAGTTATGACGTCATTTATCGTACTACTACATATTACTAATTTAACTCACCTTTTTTTATACAACTAAGAATAGCAAACAAGCTGACGGCCCGCCTGATGGAAAGTGGTAACCGTCGCCTATAGACATGAGCAGTACCATGAACATAACAGAGTATACTGTTTCGCCCATGCGTTGCCATTTCTGAGGACTTAGGTGTTATTCCTCTGTACCCAGTAAATTCACGCCCACCCTTCAAACCGAAACACAGCCATGCAAACACAACTGCTTCATGATTGAAACACGAATGGGACAGAGGTACCCAAGCAGTCGACTTTTGTACAAAGTCTCCCTCTGGTAAAAAATTTCTGCTTGTTTATAAGGTGATGTGGGTATTTAAATTAGTAATTTTTTTAAAGACGATGGGTAATTTCTGATACAAAAATAATTTTGTTACATTATTGTGAGCTTTATTCGTGTTTTAAAATAACAATAATAATTTTGCCTTTCTTATGTTTTAATTTTGAGTTATCTGAGATATATTGTCCCGGAAATTATTTGTTAATCCACAAGACAATGCTCTCTTTAAATGGCTTTATGTATGTATCGCTTCGAATCAATGAGAGGATTACGTGAGTGAACTGACCAAAATTGGTTTGTGGTTTGCGTGCTCCAATTCGACATTTCTCCTGAGGAATACCGCGTGAACACTCCGCATGATAAGTGTCTATGGCTACTGTGAAATATCAATGTAAACTGATTGCCCTCATTTCCAGTTAGCTGATTTGATAGTTATACTTACATAATAAATATTTGTTTTTTGTCTGGTTTTTTTCAATACTATGTAATAGTTTCTTTTTTGTGGCTTTGTTTCTAAATAATTAGTTGTGCTAGAATATAATAATATTTTTCTTTGTTAACTTATTTTTTATTTATATTAATTATGAGTTAAAAGGCATAAATAATATAAATCTCTTCATTTGTCTTATAGGAAAATATGAAATAAATTGTTTAATCAATTTGTTTTCGCTTTGCGTAAAGTAACAGTTCCAGGAAGTGATAATTAAAAAAGTGGGCAAAGTAAAAAACGCTTATAAAATATAAATTATTACTAAAAATATACTAAATTAATGCCACATTGTTTGTATTTTTGCATTATAAGGATGCAGGATAGATGGCAGTGAATTACCAAAATTTACTATTATATGGACCTAGCACTACTTCCATCAGGTTGGTGCTTTAAAATTAATTCAAATAAAAAAAAAATCTTAATTTATAATACTAAAAACTTGTCTGTAGATATTCGTAAGTGCATTGCTTAAGAAACGTTTTGAGTAAAAAAAATGAAAGTTGTATAGGATAACGTTAGTTTGTACATATACATTACTATCATATATATAACTTTGTAAATTATTATTACAGTTATTCTACATTGTTATTTTTTATCTTTTTAGTTTAATAATACTTATTTAATGTTATAAATGTGAAAGTATAGATTTTTTACATTATTTACTACTTAATTGTACTTGTAATATAATCATCTTGAAATGATTATACATGTAATTTGTATGGAGAAGGACATAGACTACTTTTTATTCTGGTCAAACAGTATATCCCAATCTTGGCAAGAAGTAGTGATGATATAAATTTGAAATATATTCATACTGTGTTCCTCAATATTTTTGAGAAATTATTCTATAGGAACAAGTATGAACATTAATTTCAGTCTACAGAAGCTAGCTGACCGGCCTCTAATTGAGGTTCCCGACAATGTCAAATGCAGCATTTAATATTACGACACTGGGTGGAATACAAAGGAACTTCTATCTGTACATCTACATTGGAACATAAACTTCCATAGCAAATCATCAAAGCGGGATTTTACTCACAAACATTGTTGCTGCTTTATCGCATTTACCACTGATTGAGAGCTGCTTGAAGCAAACAGTGACGTTGTTAATATAAACGGTACATTTTAAACAATTTGTAATAACAAGTATTAAACAGATTATTAACAGAAACATTTAGATTGGGGTAATATTTTATTTACGGTACTCTCAATTATCGTATCGTATACCACTTTATAAATACTTATAATGTTTTTTATACATTTTATATATATATATATATATATATATATATATATATATATATATATATATATATATATAATTTCGTAACGATTATAAATTTCTTTACGGAGCAAAATCTACTTGTGTATTCCATACATAGGTTATCTGATATCTAGATCATAATGCTCGCCTTTAGATATAGTCTCATTTCAAGCTTCAGCTCTTGTTGACGCAGTACATGGTATGCGGTATTTTGTCATAATCATTCCTCGGTTACGTAAACTTTTCTTTCCTGAAACGAATTCGTGCTTCAAAATCTAGGGCGCAGCAAAGAAGCTTGCTTAATGTTATTACGTTAATATTTACGTACACACTAAAGAGAGAACATGTAATAAATAATGTGTGCCTATACATTCCTGAAACGATGTTACCCACTACGCTCCAAGAATTGTAATGAGCGGATAAGCCTGCGAATACTTTCTTTAAGCCACTAAATATATGAAATTGAAAATTTTTGCGGCTTCTATCGTCCCTAATGCGGTATTATTTACGCTGTTGTATATAATTATTATCATTACGCTGTGGTGCGTACTGCGTAATCGCTTATGTATAATGTAGCGTTAACAAGCAGGAAATGTTGCGGCTAGCTTAAAAGCATCGATAAAATCACGATTGATTCGCGATAGGGATGTTATTTTAGCTTAAAGCGGTGCGATGGCTGCACTAGGAAATAGCTGCTTGACGTCTCCTCATCGCTTTTATATCCCACAATGGACGTGCGAGACTGCTATTTAATAAACGGTTATTTATTGCCTGCAGCTTCGTGCTGCGTCACAAATGGATATTAATAACTGTTCGTTACGTTTTCACGCGATTTTACGGTTGTGATTTATTTTGAACATAAATTGTGTTTTTTTTTTATTTGCAAAGAGTAAAGACTGTTGTTATCGCCGCATATTTTATTGGATCATTCGGTGATACATTTGAAGTGTCATGGAGCTAATTGAAATGTATTGCAAGATTTATTTACGTACGGAATATTTTATGCTTCCGTAATTGGAAGTGAGGTTTTATATTGGGAATGAAATATTTTTATGTATCTTATAAAATTATATAAATTCTGATCTGTAAGAAATCAGGCTTGAGGATGTATTAATTTATTTAAATATGATCAAAGAGGTAAGTTTGGTAATTGATTTTTAAAAGAGACTAGATCTACTATCTTAAAATAATTTAATTATTATGTGATTTTTATTTCTAATTATCCTTTTATTTTCATTATTTGATTCTTATAAAAAGTAAGTTCTTTTAGGAATATTTATTATATGTTATCAAACATACTTATTACATAGAAAATTAATTCATCTTTACAAAGGTTTTACATTTAATATCTGTTAAATGTATAAGTACAGTATCTTGCATAGTTGAAGATTAAACGAGTCACTTATCGTTAAACTCTTTTTTTTATGATTCTTATATGCACATGTATCCTATATAATCGATAGCGTAAATACTCCCTTTGGATTGAGACATAAAAGGCTTTATACCATTCGATGGGTAAAAATATAGCAGAACTCAACATTTAGACGCAAACAATAATAATAAAAACAACTTTACATTGTTGTATGAGAAGTAAATTGGTCTCTCCAGTCCCATCAAAGCTCAGTGAGCTTTTGTTCTGTATGTGGGCCACTCGGTGACTTCGTTGCGACAGGTTGAAGCATCTTAAGCTGGTGGCTCACTGAGGCTTCGCTTGAAAAACGACTTGGGAAATCTCCCCCATTACGTATGCCACGCTTTCTGAATAACGTAGCAGTTTTTTTACCTAAAAACTGTTTTGTCCATACATTATGTTAGATTTATTAGATTTTGACTAATATTTTTTTTTATTGTACTTTATGTGTATGAATTTTAAAAATATGTAATTTAGATTTTTATATATCAATACAATACAACATATATGTGAATCATTTACATTATGTTAAATACACAAGATTATATAATTCTCATTAATTAATTATATATAAGTATATAAGGAAGATACATGTTTTTAAAAAAGATGCCTATTGCAATAGTCAATAAAAAAGTACGTCTAATAAGAATTACGTTATCGTTTATAATTCATATGTAGGTTACATTAGTATGTAGGTGAAAAAAAAATTGTAGGTGATTACTGTATGTAATACATAAATATAGGTCGTAAATTTAGGGCCATTTAAATAAAAGATAAAAAATTATATTATTCTTAATATCGCGTGTTATATTCGTGTCGGTGACGTTTTAATTTTGTACTAAAATTAAATGTTGAATTTAATTTAGGTGATACCTTTATTCTTTGTAATTAATCGTGTTGAACCCTTCCATTTTATAGCTCCATTATCAATGGATGCCATGGTAATGGCCGCCATTGTTTTAATGGCATTATTACTTATAACCGTAAAAAATGTTTCCATTGTCTCTTTTTTACTGGAAGTGTTATTTTATATGTAAATGTAGACATAAAAAATTAAATAACTTTAATAAATGACTAGTTGTAGTAGTTATCCTAGTTGGGATAGAAGTATAAGGTTTTTTTTTAATGGATGATAATGGAATGGTAACCCCACGCGCGCTATTGGTTTACACCGGCGGGGCACCAGTGAAGGATGATAGGTGAGGATGAAGTAGGTCAGTTAGCCCATCGTGACGAATTCAGCAAGAATTGTTCGCTAGCAATGGGGCTGTCAAACTCCATTGTTAACAATCCCTTTCCTCCCAGTAATATTGGGGTTATAACTGGAGGAAAAATAAAACCAATGCATGTCATGATAAAATATTATGTTGAAGATTGATTTTATAACCAAACAATCAAGCAATATTCAAAGATGAATGCATTAATTCAATGATTGAACCGCTATAATATCATCATCATCAGCCTTCAATCGTCCATTGCTGAACATAAACCTCCCTCTTGGAGGGTTTTGTTAGTAGTTGCTACGTTTGGCGACCGCAGTTCGGCATTAGGGATATTTTAAGAGCTTGCCCTTCCTTAGTCGGCTTTTACGACACCCACGGGAAAGGAAGGGGTAGCCTATTATATGACAGGACCACACGGCTAGCTATAATATATTAAATACAATTTAAAATTGTGTTGCACAAAAAAAAAATACAGTATCAAATATCAATATTAAATATTCAATTAAAAAATTCAGTTATTTTGATTTAAATATAAAACCACTTACACCACATCGGACTTTGGATAAAATTTCTATGGGATTACTCTGTATGTATATCCTTTCAGATAAAAAATAATTTCCCGACTCGGCCCAGCCATCTTTGAGTAATTGGGGAACATACATAAAGATTCAAACTAATTGAGAACCTCCTCCTTTTTTAAAGTCGGTTAAAAAGAGCTCATTTTTGCGACTACAAATTGATATAGAAATAGTTGTCTTACTATCTAGTAGGTACATATTATACGGTACGTGGTAAGTACACATGAACATAGTGCATAGTCCTCTCGACCATAAGAAATATATATATATATGATAATTAATTATGGTATACATATATTAAAGAATTTATTATTAAAATGCTTTTTTGGTCACTAAGTTGCTACAATACCTTTGTTTTTTTTATGGGAATCGAATTACTCGTGTAGGAGTAGGAGGTAGGTACTACGTTGTACAAGTAGTAGGTAGTATAGTTAAAACAACTATAATTTGTGACTACAGACTGTTACAGAAATGTACTATCTACTACATACAATAAAAGTCACGTAGGGTTTCACAGAGAAGTGTTAGAAAATCGAGTTTAAAAGTTGAAAGTTGTTGGAGCAATTTGAGCATTGTGCGATACCTTGATCGTGAGCCGTCTTATTGGGTTTTGCTAATGTTTTTGAAATTATTTCGCCTTATATTTACAGTAATATTTTGATCTAGTAAATTTACTCACAAAATAGATACCTAAACGTTTACAGACTTATACAACATCTATACTAATATATAAAACTAATAATTGAACACGTAAATTTTTGGAACTACCTGCAGCTCTTTATCATTACGATAAGACCACGAGCGAAGTCACAGGAGACAGTTAGTATTAGCAAAAGTGTTATTAGTTGTGTTTATACTACTTAATGTTGTTAATATTCTAAAATAAACAAATTAAAGTTTAATTTCTGGACTAGTTTTTCTACGGCCTTTAGGTACGTCAAATCCTATATGTTCAACTTTTCTTCTGTATTTCTTTGATTATATGGATATAGAGCAAATGTTTCGCCAAAAACAGGTCAAAGTTTTTATCCATGTGTACGTGAATAGGGTTACCATAATGTATATTTATTACTCAGTATATGGGACGTGTGGAGGGGAAGACATGTGGTTCCGTCATAGAACACCCCACCCATTTCTCGTGGGTGTCGTAAGAGGCGACTAAGGGAATTCAATGGCTGAGGGAGGGGCGGTAACGTCCATCTTAAAACATCATTAAATCCTAATTACGGTTGCCAATCGGCCTGCCAATCGTGACAACTACTGACAAAACCTCCCTTTATGGGGAAGGGTATATTGCAGCAACGGGAGAAATTATATTGTTTATATATTCTTTATAGCACTTAAAAAAAAAGATACAGCGATTAGTTTAACAACTTGTTTGCATGGGTGGGCTCTTAAAAAAAAAGAGATCTCTTCCAGCCAATCCAATGTAACGAGAGAGAAAATAATTAGTCGGTAATTTAATGTAATATAAAGTAAAAGTAATGGTTAAATTAAAAAAATAAAATCGATACAAAATTCTTGTTAATATATTTGAAAGAACAGAATAAACAGTGCATAATGATTCCTAATGATACTCTACTTTATTTGTGGGTATAGACATAAAATATGTAGTCATTTTTAAACCATTTAAAATGGCCGCCTTTTTCTTTAACGTATGTATATATATAACTAAAACGAATATATATACTATATGATTTTATCTAGAATAATTTATATCATTCTCTTTAGTTTGAAGCTTTTGCAGTCATAAAACAGGAATGTTACAAACATAAAGGAGAGTTCACATGCATAGAGTTTAAAATGATATCTGTACATATTTATACAGTGGCATTTATGCACTTATCTGGCACATAAAATGAAACTGCTTGAATATGAAAGAGTATTTGGGAATTAAGCATCCTTTACAGAAAAGAGGATTTTATTTTTAATATTTTTAAAGTATCTAGCCTCTTTATTTTGAAAGGGGAAAATATTTCAACGGACAATATTTTATGGTTGTTTAAATCTATTGTCATTTTTGTTTTTATTTTGAAAGATAAGATATTAAATGTTTGAAAGCATTTTCATTATTATAATTAATGTATTATGGCTGGTCGTTTCTTTTGAGTATTGTCTTTAAAGAGCTATGGAAAAATGTTTTTACATCAAGTATACTATAGAAAGAAAATCTACTATCCTTAATCTATAAAGTACACAAAAAGTACTGTTTTATTATGGTTTAGCTAATAATACAGCTATAATAACTATGCAAGAATATTTTTTCTCGTTGCCCATAAAAATAAAACAAAGTGAGAAATAGTTTTTTTCGAAATTAGAATTATAAACAAATTTTTTTTATTTGGTACATATCCAACTAGGAAGCCAGTAACAAGATTACTTATTTCATAAGAAAAAATGATATTATTTATACCTAAACATAATTTTCTTAAAGTAATGTTGTATTATTATATTTAATTAAAATATAATATTATTATACGGTAACTAAAAAGGCAAGTTAAATTTAGGAGCAGTTTTAATTAAAAAAAATACGTACGAATATTACAGTAAAAAGTGGGTATGATGAATTAGTGAACAAAAAAATTATATGGTTGCCCGTATGCAAAAGCTTCAAGTTACTAAGCGAGCTATGAAGAGGGTTATGCATGGAGTTTTTTTGCGTAATAGAATCCAAAATGAGGATATCCGCAACTCCGAACTAAAGTAGGTGACATAGCCCGAAGGATAAGCAAGCTAAAGGGAAAATAGGCTGGTCATACTATAGCTCGTAAAACCGACAACTGATGGGAAAGAAAGGTAAGAACTTTTCTTTCTCGTTGGTTATCATTTTGCTCATATCGGCAAACGCAGTGTAGGATGATCCACCTACTAGATGGAGTGATAACCTCAAATGCATTGTAAGGAATTAGTGGATGTAGGTGGCTCAGAATCATTCCTTATGGAAGTCTATGGGGGAGGTCTATGTTCAACAATGGATACATAATGGCTGGCATGATGGTGATGATGATGAATTATAAAAAAATTATCTTATCTTTAATGTGGATTTGTGAAATCATACCGAAACTAAAGTGAATTTACTATTTTATACCAAATAGTCTATTTCATTATACATGATATT
Organism: Galleria mellonella; assembly: GCF_026898425.1. Classification (NCBI taxonomy): domain Eukaryota; kingdom Metazoa; phylum Arthropoda; class Insecta; order Lepidoptera; family Pyralidae; genus Galleria; species Galleria mellonella. The sequence continues at coordinate 11,255,450 of NW_026442119.1, forward strand.
TCGAGTTCCCAGGAGATTTTACTAAAGAAATCTGACTTCGCAGAATACGAAGACGTGATTGACGTAATATGTTGTACCTACGCATTATTTCAAACATAATTTTGATGTTTGTATCTTAAATCACCAGGGAAATATATGTTTGTGTATTCTGACTTAGATTGAATAAGTTTTATTTTTTATTTTTATGATTTGGAATGTTAAATAAGCTGGCGGGCCAACGACACAAAATATGACTATCGTCGTCTATATTGCGTTGTGAACGCATTAAAATAATTTCATTCTTTTTTAAATGTACACTCAACTATTAGTCGAGTGTAATTTTAAAAAAGATTTATATATAGATGTATAATCCACTCCGATTTCGAAAAAGTGTAATTTTTATCTACTTGTTATGTATACCATAAGTAGATAAAAACTTAACTAGGATACAAACCTTTAAAAAAATCTAATTTTCAATAAAACCCGAAGAATTCAAAATCCGTAGCGTAGTTTAGGAAGTAATGTATTGCGCCTTTGTTATACCTACTTAGAAATAAAATAGCCTAATAATGAAATTACTTCGTACAAAAGTATAAAAAGTTAAAGCAACTATAGACCATAGGCATGCGACATCTGTGATGATGTTGTGATATATTTATAGGAGTCGATTACTTTCTATTAGAAAGGCTAAGGATGTATAGGTGTATGATATTTAAAAAAAGAATAAATATGATAACCTAGTTGTCATTTTATTTTTAAAATTATGTATTGCGCATGAAAAAGAAGGCTCGATAAAATCCACACTAGATGAGAGGCTTGATAAACATTTTTACATTCATAACTTCAAACTATTGCTGCGGGCATAGGGCTGGTAACATGACGTGAATTTGAAATATTGTTAGGGATATTCAAAACTTTGCGGATCTTCCAATATGTTTAGTTTTGGCATCAAAAGGTAATCTAACTGGGCTGCTTCGAATATTTTTTATAAATTTCAATATTTTCATATTCCTAATACATATTATATATAAGGTAAGTACATATTTACCTTATATCTTACAAAAGCTAATTTAGATAATGATAAAATCTTTTTAATTTCAATAATAATGAAAAAAAAAACTGTCAACTTTGGATTGAAAATCTCCTTATTCTTGAAGTCAAATTTTAAAATGAAATTATTCAGAACTATTCTTGTAGTAATTTTTTTTTATACAACTTAGAATGGCAAGCAAGCTGACGGTCCACCTGATGGAAAGTGGTAACCGTCGCCTATAGACATGAGCAGTACCATGGACATAACAGAGTATACTGTTTCGCCCATGATACTCCCCATGCGTTGCCATTCCTGAGGACTCAGGTGTTATTCCTCTGTACCTAGTAAATTCACGCCATATCCCACTCTTCAAACCGAAACACAGCCATGCAAACACAACTGCTTTACGGTTTAAACACGAATGGGACAGAGGTACCCAAGCAAATGACTTTTGTACAAAGTCTCCCTCTGGTGATAATATTTCTGGTGATTAATTTATCAAGACTATCAAAATTAGCTTAAATCTATGTCATACTCGTAGATAAAGGATAGTAGCTGCTCTTGTAGGTAGTTTTTTAATAATTTAGATTAATAAAAAATAGCAAATTGATTGTATGCATGTAGGTTAATTACTCATTATGTAGTTCTGAAAATAACTTGGAATGTTTAAATGAGCTCCGAGATCAACTCTCAGCTTGGTTAATTTAGTAAATTAACTTCTAAATTGGTTCGGGACTGAGTGATTAGGGTTTTGCCCCCAGATCGTTGTTAGTTTTTTTTAGTTAAGGAAATCATTGTAAATTGCTATACAAAATATCTGTAATGAAAATTAAGCTTTATTTTTTAAGTTATGGATATGTGTTGATACGGAGTATCAGTGAATGAGAATAGATATTAATGAAGTTTGCCCACCATGGCTATATCACCAGAAATTAATCACCATGGTTTCGGGGGGAAACACGTGGATGTCGACCTGAGTATATTGTTAGTAACGTGGTGCAAGTTTCCGTTACTAAAAATCACCTTCTTCGTAGTTGATACTCGTTCTTCTTAGGGTAAAGTTTTACCTATTTCCATCGCAAAGCAAAAATATGCAGCCATTGCTTGAATGACAGAAATGGGTAAAACTCAATGCTAAATTAATTAAAAGGGTCAGCTATTTTTTAATTTTATATTATAATTAAAAAAAAGTTTCATTAATTTTTTAACAGATTTGTTTTCACCTTCACTTTCAATTATATTTTAGTCAGGGGTAATAGCTATGTTAATACACGCTCATGTCATGTGACGCCATCTGTTGGACTGAGCTATCGGAATAGAAAAAATCTACATTAATATTTTAAGTTTTACAAATACAGGTTTGACATTACCATTCAATGATGAAATAAAATATATGGAGAATGATATTTATTAGCATGAAATTTCAAATGAATAATACTTTTAGTAAGAAAACTTTCAAATGATATCTCACTTAGTTTCATACTACAATACTACAGTAATGATTTCTAATAATATCGCCAGCTTTAGTGTAACTACTGCCACGGTAAATTACAGATTTCATCGACGTTTAGGCTTCATCGGCAAATCTGACAAGCAATCTGGAGATATTAGAGCCAAACCTTATTATAAAAGAAACAATGGCTTTTATTATTTGAGCTCGAACAAAAAGATACTGATAAAGCTGGCTCTGACTGTTTGAAATAAAGCCGTAATCATTGTGATAGCAATCGCTAACTATTCGAAATAGGGCGACTATTTTTCACAATAATAGCCCAGCGTCTTTTAAAGAATAGCAGTGTACTGAAAATATATGGGTATATTGAACATTTGGAGGATAAAGAAACCGGTTTTTATCCAGAGAGGCAAAATAGCTAAATAGGACACTGGTTATTGTATGTTTTATATTAAACGGTACTGGTTGGTTGTTAGAAATGAGTGCATAATTTAGAATAAAGCATTCTATTTTTAATTTTTGCAGCTTCTAAATGGAGATGTACAATTCACAAATATTTTTCTAAATGTAGTTTATTTTGAAGTAGATAAAGTTACTCCTCTCATGTTTATTTCATTATAATTATGCCAGCAAACATCATGTGGGATGTATGAATGCTGAAACCCGCTAGATGTAGAGTTAAATCTTGTAAATTGTAGGTACACTCACAATATATTATACCAGAGGGAGACTTTGTACAAAAGTCGATTGCTTGGGTACCTCTGTCCCATTCGTGTTTCAACCGTGAAGCAGTTGTGTTTGCATGGCTGTGTTTCGGTTTGAAGGGTGGGATATGGCGTGAATTTACTGGGTACAGAGGAATAACACCTAAGTCCTCAGGAATGGCAACGCATGGGGGGTATCATGGGCGAAACAGTATACTCTGTTATGTCCACGGTACTGCTCATGTGTATAGGCGACGGTTACCACTTTCCATCAGGTGGGCCGTCAGCTTGTTTGCCATTCTAAGTTCTATAAAAAAAAAAAAAAAAAAAAAAAAAAAAAAAAAAAAAAAAAAAAAAATATTTTATTTTAAATTTTATATTTAATGAAACAATTCGTATATTCAATCATTGGTATATTTTATTCCATTTAAAATTAAAGTAGTTTATGTATTTTTGTAACGACTGAATTCTTTTACGAAACAAATTAGATTTATTATTAAATGCCGTTTTTAGTCTGCGATTATAGGTACAATTTGAATTTTTATAAATACAAATATAAAGTAATTTTGTTCTTTTCTTTGTGCGCGATTATCTAATTAATACTCAAACATTTTTACAAACATTACCATTTGTAATAATATTAGGAAATGAACTTAAAAAAAGTCGTCTTTCTTTTACAGTGAAACTTAGACTGGATTGATAAGATTCGATGGACTATTTTTAGCTTTAATTACACTATCTCTTTTTAGTATCACTAGTCCAGACGTAGGCGTTATCTACTACAGGATTATAATGTAAAAAATTACCCTTATAAAAATGATACGTATTAACTTTCTTAATGTTGAAGGTATTCCTGTAGTAAAGGTTGTATATTCTGAACATATCTCAGTAATATTCAGCGATGTTCCTCATAAATTGTTATTTACTGCTTTAATTTAGGAACAGAAGGTATTAATTAGTTTTATTGTTCATTATTTATTCAGAGATCCTGTTATATACATAAAATTATAATTACCACAATATTCGCAATTCAAATTATCGCTTAACTACCTGTTTTACAATTTGAATTTTAATGTATCCAAGCGGATAATACCTTATATGTTGAACTAATCATTCATAATCATAATTTGATACTGTTTAAATTTAACAATAAACATCATTATCATGCCAACCCGCCTGCCAAGCGTGGCGACTACTGACTAAATTCCCTTTATGAGGAAGGTTCAGCAGTGGACAGTTAAGGGCTGATATAATAATGATCATCATCCGTCTACTGGAAATTGCCGAACATAGGTCTCTCCCTTTGGTGATGTTATAAAAGGGACGCTGCTGCCCATTCCTCGACCATTAAGTTTCTTTAGTCGCCTCTTATGATATTCACGGAAAAGGAAGGGACTATGTTTATTCCACGCGTTAAGAAAATTAATTATAATATTATTAATTTAATAATATTACTAAATTATTTAATAGTATTATTAATGAATCCTGACAGCAGTTTAAGAAATGGGTTACGTTAATTAACATACTGTATTTACATGAACAGCACCATAGATATTACAGAATACACTATTACGTCCATGGTATCACTCAGGATTACGTTGTTATGCTTCCATACCCTGTAATTTCACTATCATATTTCATCTTTCAAAGCGAAATAGTTTATTAATTTGAGACTTTTTTTCATTTTTTAAACTATATTTATTTAGGAAAAATGATTAATTTAACTGATTGTTCTATGAGTGAAATTGATTTTTATCTAAGTTTTTATTAAAATTATGCTAAATAAATTAAACGTGTATGTAATCCAAATTACCTAAAATAATATACCATTACATTATCAAATCTTGTTTAGTTCCAATATTTGGCTTGTTACAATATTTTCACTATTTTTATTATCTTGTCGAAGATGAACGATGTTTGTATTTTCTTGAAGGCGTACCTGTCTGACTGTTTATGTTGATTTCCCGTAGACAGCCGAGGCTCCGGAAATTGCTTGCTCGCAATATTAGATACAACTGCAGTGCTACGCTGACTCTAATGTTTTCAACTGTTTCTATCTTTTCAAAATAAAGTTGTTTGAAGATTATCTTACTTTTGTAATATTGTAAATATTATAGTATGAATGTTATACGTTCTAATATATATATAAACCAGTATAGGACGATCCCCCAATACATAAAGTGACGACCACAAATACATTGCAGAGAGTCTGTGGATGCAGGTAGCTCAGGACAGTTCCTCATGGCAGTTTATGGGGGAGGCCTATGCTCAGCAGTGGACAGATAACGGCTGAGATGATGATGATAATGATGACTTTACAATAAACCTGTCAGAATATAAGCCTTACTAAAAATGCTGAGACAGGAACACTTTGGTCATTTTTATTTTTCAATTGTCTATGATTTCTATACTCTTGGCCAATGGCAGTGCTTCGTTTTAAAGGGTAGTATAAGGTGATGAAATTACAGGGTACAGAGGAATAACACCTTAGTCCTCATGAATAGTAATGCGTGAAAGTTATCATGGGCGACATATTTTACTTTGTTAAGTCTATGATACTGTTCATGTTTATAAGCAATGATTATCAATTTTCATTTGATGCGCCGTCAGCTTGTTAGTAATTTAAAATTATATAAATACTTACATGTTTTGTATTTTATTTTGTTTGATTTTATATTTCGTATTTTATTAATAAGTCTATACAGATATGTAGGTATAAAAAAATAACTTGACAGTATGACTTTATTGACAGACCATTTTCATGTTAAGAGGTTTATTTGACCAGGCGAAATCTCGTGTTGATGTTAGGTGCTCTCCAGTAATTACAGTCATAATTTTTGTGTATAATTAAATATATTTATAGTAAATTTAAATGTGAATAGATAAAGTATAGAAAACGGTAGATAGGATAATTTGAACATGTTCAATGTCGAATCTAAGAGCGAAATGAGTAACGGTGATCCATCCAATCACCCCCGCATCTTCTTATCATCTTTAAGTATCTTTGACAGAGCTATATTATTTGTTGAAAACTTTGACAAATATTTGTGCGTAAACAGAGGAATGCCTAGTTTAGAAAATGACTGTCCATAACGAAGTGCAGTTTAACGGTCGACACCGTCCAAGTGTTTAGTTTAAATGTTTTTATACCGCTAAGCAATTGCATTACCATAATTTTAAGTGTTTATAATGTTGTGGACATTATAAACATTTATAATTATTTTTTATATATATATATATATATATATATATATATATATATATATATACACATATATATACATATATATACATATATATATACATATATATATATACATATATATATATTTATTTATTTATACTAATATCGTATATATAAGGGGTGAACCCTAAAAAATAGATGAAAAAAGAAAAAAAAATATAGGTAATTTTGTATGAGAATCGTTACTTTGGCTTACTTTAAATATGTAGATGGCGTTATACGAATTACATCGGGTTAATATATGTATGTGACATTAGTATATGAACTAATGTATGTGTACATTAATATATGTACTAATATATGTAAAAATAAATAATTAGAATAATTTATGTAATTCATTTAGAATGTTTTGATTCATCACAATGTTTTGATATTTTGTGAATCTGTTATGCGAAATTTGTGATAGGGTTGTTACTAGACTGTTCAATGCTAAACATACATCTCTTTCATAAGGGGGTTTTTGCCGGTAATTGCCACGCTTGGTTAGCCGGGTGGCAATCGCAGCTAGGCTTTGGTGATGTTTTAAGAGGGATGCTGTTTCCTATTCCTCCACCATTAAGTTCCCTTAGTCACCTTTTACGACGATTATCGGAAAGGACGGGATGGCCTATTGCGGTATATAATATCCGGTATAGAAACCACATGGCATACATTAATACTACACTAGACAATATTAGTTTTGTAAACAATAAATGTTTTATTGTGGAATAAAATTTACTTATTTTTGTTTATTATTATTTATTTTCAAAGCCATTGCTGTTACAGTAATTTTTATAATCTAGCTTTTACATGTGACTAACGGCATTAATTAATTAACCTAATCAATTAAGTTATATATATACAAAATTTTATGATGATTGTTTGAGCCGTTAATGTGTTAAGAAGTAATAAATAAACAAACTTACTTTTAAATTTATAATAGGGATTTTGCTGTAGATGTCTTTTATAAGTAAAAAAGAAATGTATTAAATTAAAAACATTGAATAGTTAATGAAATGCTTGTTATCTTTATACGACTCTTACAAATGATCAACTAATGTACAACAGAGAGACATTTTAAATAATTGAAATGCATCTTTGAATTGCAGCGTAGTGCGCTGCGCTGGCAAATGGGGAACTCAGTGAACTAATATTTTTCCTTCTTTAAAATACATCAGGATGTTGGATCACCGCCAACAAATATTTACAGAAGACGTACGTATATTTCACCTGAAATGATGGAAAGAATCTTTTGCTCTGAACAGTATAATTTGTAATATTTATGTTCATAATATAGCAATACTGTTATCACATTCTATTTAGCAAGATGCAATTTCTGAGTGTTTTTCATAAAAAAAGACTTTCTGAATTAATCTGTATTGTATTGAATTTATGTTTGAATTATTTTTTTATTATTTTTGTAGTTGTATTTATAATGATTGATGCCAATGATTTTCTTTACGAAACAAAATCTTAGTTTATAGACGTACGACTTGGCATTTTGAACTCAAAAAGTTTAAATCTTTTTTAACACAGTAAAATTTATTTCTTTGTTAAATTTTACTATTTGATTGCTGATCGTTTTCAACCGACTTTAAAAAGAAGGAGGTTCTTAATTCGATGGCACTTCTTCAGCACGTCGCCTATTTGGTTGACCTACGTCTATCTAGAGCGACCCCTACCAATATAAATAAAACAAAATAAATCTTTTTCGTAATTCTTCTTTTATCAATCCTCTTCATATGGCCAAATCAATGCAATATTCCCTTTTCAGTATTTGTCATAACATCGTCGTTATTTTATTTGAATTATTGTCTTCGCATTCTCATCTTTAAGGCGTTAATTATGCTTTTCAGAATTTTCTCTAGCTCTCGATTTTTAATACCTCATACCAGATAATAACAACCAATACAATACGCACAGTAATAATTCGATTCTTCAAATAAAATAATATTAATAACCATTCCAACTCAACAGAAGATTCGTTCCAACAATGTTCTCATTGTTATATTCTGCAAATTGGATATTTTGTAAGAAATTCGGAAACTTTCTTCAATAAACAGATGAATCAGTGGAGAAATCGGATCGTTGTGTTATATTCAAAAGTAGTAATATCAATGCAGTGATGTCATACGGCGATACGACGTATGCTGGCAAGAGTGACAACCCAATTCCCTACTTCCACGCTCTGTATGGAAACAGAAATACCATTATGTGTAAATAATGCTGTCGCATTGTTGTTTTGGACTTGACAAATTCAAGAAATAATATTTATATGTGAAAATAGTTGTACTACTTCCACATGTTTGTTTGTTTGTAACACTTTATTATACACATGTTATTTTTACTGTATAAATTATATGACATTCTGGGGTGTGTCTGTGTGTGTGTATATACGTGTGAGTGTGAATGAGTGTGCAATGTGCATTGCGTGTGCGTGAGCATGAGTGCAAGCACGTGTGTATATGTGTGCATGGGCTATGCATGTTTTATGTCTATGACTAATACTGATAAAGTGTAATTATATAATAATTAAAAGAGAGACAAAATACTTATAATTACCGTATTGTTCTATTACTGTACTGTACGTTTAGTTCTACTAGTAAAACCAAACGGACTGAAAAATTCATTCTGTTATAGATGTTGATAGACGGTTACATTGAAGCATACAGAAGACATTCTTATATATGGTGTTTTTTTAATGGGTGATAATGAAATAGTAACCTCGCATGCGTTATCGGTATGCGCTGGTAGGGCATCAATGAGAGATGACAAATGCGGATGAAAGCAGCAGTTAGAGCCCATCTTCACAAATTCTACTAAAATTAACCATAATGGTTTCCGGGAAGCCACGTGGATGGAGGTCGACCTGATAGAGTATATTGCTTACAGTGGGGCTATTTGTTCCCTTTAGCAACAATCCCTTTCCCCCTATGTATAGAATAGGGCACCCTTTCCTTTTCCGTGGATGTTGTAAGAGGCGACTAAGGGAGCTTATGATCGAGGGATGGGCAGCAGCGTCTCTCTTAAAACATCACCAAAAATCAAACTGCGGTTGTCAATATACCTGCCAAGCGTGGCAACGACTGGCAAATCCCCCCTTATGGGAGGGGGGGGGGTCTATTTTAGTGATAGCAGTGGACAATTAACGACTAATACAATATTGTTTTCTATGCATATTTCAAGTTCAATATTTATAAGGTATATAATAACATACAATATACGAATAGTTTATTAAAGATAGGGTTACCACTTTATACAATCGTTACGATAAAGCCTTACATATAATACGAGAAGCGTATCGTATCATCAACTTAGCGAATGCGGCTCGGGCGATAGCGTAATTATATTTTTTCCGCAAATAACTAGCGAAGAACAAGCATCTATAGTTCGTCGACCCTTGTCGCCGGTCGCTAAGCCTCAGTACCGTTAAAGTTTACGTTTACTTTCAGCTAGACCGGCACTTTGGGGCTCTTTGGCGGCTTTTTGTATGGCAACTTAATTATGTCAACCTTTTTCGGGCTACGGACGTTAGTGGCTCGTTTTGAAGAAGCTTGAAACTTGTCTCGGCTATGATTAAGATTGACGACAGTTTCTCGTATTGGTAATGAACGGTTTCTGGCGGAGAATAAAATTTACTAGTTCTTCTCCATGACTTTGTACTTATGACAGGGTTATATCTATTGACTGGGCTAAAGGGTCCTTTCCCTTACCATATTTTTAACCAATTTAAAATTAGTTAAAAATATTTCTTAGTGTTTACCAACATTTATATAAAGAAGTTCTCTGCAAAATATTATGCTTGTAAACTCTTGTGAGTCCAAGCTATGTGCATGTTGTAATTTAGTTTATATTACTTTTTTATTATCGTCATTATCATTATATCTCGTCCATTGAACTTTTATTATATAGGTAGGAATAAGATAAATTTTGAATGAATTTTCAAGCTATGGTGTATTATTTGTATTTTATAAGGCGCAGTAACAGTTTTTATGAAATCGAAGTTTTAGTTGATATTTAAAAAGAAATTTTTATTTTTTCATATTAAATATATCACGTGACCGCATTGTTTTTTTTGAAAAGATTAAAACTTATTTTGAAACGTAGATTATGCTTCTTACAGAATATTTCAGTTATAATGATGGGACCATACCATATTTATGCTTATATACGTGCCGATGTTAATGGTATACAGTGACGGGGGCTAGTGGGAAATGAAACGATGATGATAAAGTTAGGTCAAATAAAGTTAGGTCAATAAAGGTTGTTGGTCCTTAGTAGCAAATTCAGTAGGAATTAATCACGATAGTTTTCTGGGGCGACTGCAGTGAGGACGATCTGTTGGGTTAATTTGTTAGCGATGGAGATTAGTGACTCCATTATTTACAATCTATTTCACCAGATTAATGCACGTATTATGAACAACTCGGTTTAAATGTCTATTGATTTTGAAATAGAAAATATATTACGCCATCTGATAATTTGCACTAGGCCTTAGAGAGATATATATATTTATAGAGACAGCCGATCTTTCTCACGCCTAATACATAATCAGGTAATCATTGTGCAGTAGCATGCTACAAAGCTATTATCGTAGTCCATAGTCGTACCACAGTGTAAGAACTAATGTACTAACTCGTATAGTAACTAGGGTCGGATATAGATTAGATGAAATGAATTTTTTAGACTGCGTATATTCTATGATAATTTATAGAATACAACGTTGATGCAGTCTTATTAATTTACGAGTACATTGAACTAGCTGACCTGGCTAATAATGTTTTGTCCATTACCGCCATCTATCGTCTCTGTTCTTATACATATTCATAAAATTTCATTACAATTTTTTTATTTCTGTTTTAACTATTCACTGCAGGACACAGGTCCTTAAAGGTTTTACCAGTAGTTTGACATGCTTGGCAGGCGGGTTGGTAACCGCAGTCAGAATTTGGTAATGTTTCAATAGGGATGCTGCTGCTCATTCTTCAACCATTAAGTTCCCTTAGTTACCTCTTACGACACCCACGAAGGGCTGCCCCATTTTAAGTCAGGACTACATGACAAGAAAGAATATACATTATACTATTCTATCATAATCGTATTATTTTTTTACAACAATGGCGTCTAATGTTGCAAACACGCTCGTTCTATGTGCGTGTCTATTGTGTAGAGGTACAGATATCATTGTTAGCATTGCTATAGATCGAATTTCTATTTTGATATCTAGTATTGCAATTTGCCTTTTATACTTTGTAAATCATGTAGAGATATGATGCAATGTATTTAATTGCTCTTCTTTTTTTAGCACAGTATGAGATATTGAACGGCACGATAATTAATAGTAGTTATTTCCTATGGCTTTACCCTCATGAATCTTTACTAATATGTATTAGAAATTTTAATGTAAGTTATTTGTTTGTTATCTTTTAGCCCTTTAACGGTTTAATCAATTGCTATGAAATTAAGTCGAAAAATGCCATTGGCTACCTCAAGGATTATAGTATTAAACATATATTGTTTTTATTTAAAATTAAAATTTTGGAATTAATTCGGCGATTAAGGTTATTTCCATTTATTTTTTTATTTCACGCAACTTTAAGTTATTTTTTTTGTTAGTACGGAAACTTAAAAACTACGTTAGTATTTAGTAACTAATAATGATCAAGTCCTCTAAGCAAGTTTTATTTACAAACATGTTTTGGATACTGTTGTTTTAATGTGTAACAAAAATATTACATTTATATTAGACAATTATAAGCAATGTTTAGGAAAGCGTAAATGATAGCCAAGTTTATTATCTTCAGCGTAAAGTTACTAATAAAGTTAGTTAAACTTTTGTTACAGATAAAATGTTGTTACTTACATTTCCAAGAGAATTTTCTTATGTCAAGTTACATAATTACTTAAATATACAATTAATTGAATGAATTCAATTGTATATTTGTCTTATATGACCAACACAGTAGCAGACACTGTGTGGTTGCAAAAGTAATTAACAAAATTGGTTTTAAATTTATGACGAATAGAAAATCTACTTCTTTTAAAAGTTTTAATGATTATTCGACGGGAAGGGTTCACATGGGTGTTGTTTGTAAATTAGTTTCAGCAAGATTGAAACAGGTTTTCCAAACCAAATCGTAAAATGTCGATATTTCGGCATATACAGATAAAAATAATTTTATTGTTATACTCGTACCTAGCAAAATATTATGTGATATGTTGTAATGCAATTTATTATATTTCCATTACATATTATTGGGTATGAAATGAGTAAATCACCACGTAGATTGTGAATTATGCGTCGAGTATTGCGAATGGAAAATATTAGTTGTTATTTATAGATAGATAGATACTCTTTATTGTTTCCTCCAAAAGATTACAATAGTAAACTTATTATAAATATAAATAATTACAAGAAATAATCACAATGAGAAAACAAAAGGCGACCTTATCGCTAAAAGCGATTATTTATTTATTTATATTATAATGCAATTAGGCTTTTGGTGATGTTTTAAGAGGGGGCACTGCTGTCCATTCCTCGACCAATAAGTTCCTTTAGTTATCACTTGCGATACCCACACGAAAGAAAGAGTTGGCTTATTCTATGCCTGGACCACACGCTATTCTACAATATGTATGTTAAATTAGATTAAGATACAAATTTCATTCTGTCTGTTCAAATAGATATTTGTTTAACCGCATATTATCTACAATTTCATTTCAAAATATTGTAAAATTAGTTACATCTGAAAAATGGCATATTAAAATAATAGTGATATTATCTCGTTATCTAATTACAGTCTGACAACATCATACGAGGCTCTCTTGAGAGGTGACAAAACATACCGAGGGACGTATTACGTATTCGTAGGAGAGCATGAATGCGATCTTCCTTTCCTCGCTATATTATCCATACACTTGCGTATGTATCTTGCTGCCGCACGTTCCGTGGACTCATTAGGTAATGCCCTATACGAAGTTGACGAGCTATATGCTAATACGTAGAGCGATGTAGGTAGAATTAAAAATCTCCTTCTTATCGAAGTCAGTTTAAAATATTAATACATAACTTTCATGGATCGAACCGTTGGAAAATTGGAATATGTAAATAGTTAAATACCTAGACGTTGTTAATAATATAACTGAAACAGGTAGTTACAATATTAAACGGAGAATTTGCAGGGTTTTGCATATTTTAGAGCTCAAGATATCCGTTCTAATTAGTCTGGCAGGTAGTTCATGCAAATTGTAAAGGATGTGTACAGAAGTTGTAGCTGTCTGTATCCATTCGGGTCTTCATTACAGCTGGAGATTTTCTGACCATTGATATATATTTAAATGTCATAACTCCATGTACTTTGCGAGTCAACATTGGTTTCAAAATAGACTCAAATGATTTAATTACAGCCAAACGTCATATGGAACGTACATTTGAACATAAGTAACGTACATTTGATATTTTTATGTAAAACAAAATGGCAAACAAGCGGATGGTCCAGCTAATGAGAAGTGGTAACCATCGCCGATAGACATGAACAGTACCATATCTATAACAGAATATTGTTTCACCCATAATATCCCCATACATTGCCGATCTTGAGGGCTAAGGTGGCATGCCTCTGTACCCTGTAAATTCACTGTCATATCCTTCAAACTCTTTAATACCCTTCAAACAAAAAGAAACTGTATAAAGCCCAAGTGAGGCCACACATGGAATACTGTTCTCACCTGTGGGCAGGAGCGCCACAGTACCAACTCCTTCCGTTAGACCGCATTCAAAGTCGGGCAGCTCGAATTGTTGACGATCGGCGTCTTACTGTCCGGCTCGACCCACTGAAACTGCGTAGAGATGTTGCATCTTTGTGCATCTTCTACCGAATTTATCATGGGGAGTGCTCTGAAGAATCGTTCGGATTGATACCTGCTGCAGATTTTCACCATCGTACAACCCGCCATAAACTAAAATTTCACCCCAACCATTTGGACGAGTGGCGGTCCTCCACCGTGCGTTTTTCAAGGCATTTTCTCCCACGCACAACCACTCTTTGGAATCAACTTCTAGCACCAGTATTTCCGAACCGATACGACAACATAATCTTCAAGAAAAGAGCATATTCCTTTTTAAAAGGCCAACAGCGCACCTGCAATGCCGTAGGTGTTGTGGGTGACCATGGGCGGCGGTAGTCACTTACCATCAGGTGAGCCGCATGCTCGTTTGCCCCCTGTGTTGTAAAAAAAAAAGCCATTTAAATTTGCTTCATGGTTGAAACACGAATGGGACAGAACTAATGACTTTTGTACAGTCTCCCTCTGGTAGTCATCATAGTTGATATTACAGAATATACTGTGATGCACATGATATCTTTTATGTGTTACTATATTCAATATGATTTCGATTGGATCCTATTGCAATTCCGACATAACTCAGCTCTTGATTGAATTTATTTATAGTGGTGCTTTTTAGTCTAGATTATGCATCTTTTTTATATTAATGGTAGACACATACTATTGGCAAATGATCTCAAATTAATGAGAGAAGCGTTATGACCTAGTTCACTGTTACATCACTCGTGTCAATGTCACTCGGTAACGAACGTTCGCATGTAACTGTCTCAGAATCCATCTAACGGGTTGCACGATAATTGTCTGCGGTCTCGATTGTTGGTGGCGCTTTTTAATCTTGGTCATGCATCTTGGTTTTTTTTTTTATATCAATGACAGACACAGTATTGCTTAATGATCTTAAATTAATTAAAGAAACATTTGACACTTAGATTAAATACGAGTATACCCTCCTGCTAAAATGTCAATATCCCCCAACATTAGGTTTATAATTTGATGTCATCAAATCTGGGACCCTCTGTAGTGCGACGGTGGGCGCATTCCTTTGCGTAAATGAGGTCTTCTGCTCAATTCCCGGTTGAGCCAATTTAGGAAATGAACTTTTCTAAATTGACTCGGGTCTAGGTGTTCTAAGTTGTGCTGTGTTGTTTGTTGCCTAGTTTCTTACAACACTGGGTACCCTAACTAGAGGATTAGGTGATTGTATCATTTATTGTTATTATTACTATAAATCAGCTTTGGTTTAGGCACTAGTATTCTCTAGTGGAATGGAACCAAAACATGGTTCTACACGGTTGCCCGTATGCAAAACTTTAATTTACTCAGCCAGCTATGGAGAGGACTATGCTCGGAGTTTCTTTGCGTGACAGAATCTGTAATGAGAATATCCGCAAAAGAACCAAAATCACTGACATAGTCCGAAGGATAAGCAAGCTGAAGTGACAATGGGCTAATCACATAGCTCGAAGAACCGACAATCGATGGGGAAGAAAAGTTCTTGAGTGATGACGCCGTATGGGCAAACGCAGTGTAGGAGGACCCCTCACTAGATGGAGCGACGATCTCAAATGCGTCGCAGGGAGTCAGTAGATGCAAGTGACTCGGGATCGTTCCGTAATAGAATCCCTAATGAGGATATCTGCAGAAGAACTAAAGTGGCCAACATAGTCCGAAGGATTAGCAAGTTGAAGTGGTAATAGGCTGGTCATATAGCTCGTAAAACTGACAACTGATGGGAAAGAAAGGTAAGAACTTTTCTTTCTCATTGGTTGTCGTTTTTCCCATATGGACAAATGCAGTGCAGCATAACCCACCTACTAGATGGAGTGACAACCTCAAATGCATTGTAAGGAGTTAGTAAATGCAGATGACTCAGGATCATTACTTTAGCAGACTATGGGGGAGGCCTATGTTCAGCAGTGGAACATAACGGCTGAGATGATGATGACTCAATAGTAGGACCCCAAAAGCTTAAAACCTTTCGCACCGTAGGATTTGTGGGCCATCACCTGTTCTACTAATTCACTGTTACATCACATGTATCAGTGTTACCCAGTAACACTGAACGTTTGCATGTAACCAACATGTAACTGTCTCAGAGCCAAAATAACGGGTTGCATGATTGTCGGCTGTCATCCGAGCGTGGTATTATGGGCTATACAAGTGTCAAGTTTGTTTGTTTTTAATCAACATGCAATCATGGTAATGATAGATGCATTTACTGTTAGTCTTCGTTGCAATTGTTTTATTGTTTGGGAATGATATTATGTTAATGTATATGACAGTGAAATTATACAGTACGATGTAAAGCCATTGTTCCCGGAATGAAATTGAATATGTCTAGTCTTAAAAAAGTGAGTACATATGTTATAGGGTACTGTACGTATACAGATATATACTCCATAAGTGTTATTCTTATATGTATATATCTCAAATTTTCTTTTATTTATATTTAAAATATAATTTTAAAGTTTATTAGATATAAAAACGTGTTTTTATAACTTAAAATATATATAAAAAACTCTCTGTATGAAAGTATATTATAAAATAAATGAAAATAAACGATGGATTTGAAATTTGTATTAATAATTGTTAATTAATTAAATCTATATTTTTTATGCAGACATGTTATTATTGAAATATAAATATAATAATTTTAAAATGAATCGAAATAAGCATTCTCGTATAACGTACTACAAGTGTTTGTAACAAACCTACTCGTACATGATAAAAATTTATTTTGATTTGAATTGACTGATAACGCATGGGTATCATAGGTTATTCTATTTAGTTTATGGTACTTACAGACATATATATTTGTACCTATAGACAACTTTTATTACTTTTCAATAGGTGATCTGTAAGCTTGTAATTCCAGTTGTATAAAAAAATCTACCTTCGTAATTTTGTAGAGCTTATTTGTATTCAGCATGGCAAGGAGAGACGAAACCTGTTTCTGATTTCCAAACTAATTAGGTTTATTTAATGGTGTTTACTAACACTGGAAAGTTAGACACAAACTTATATTGATACACAAAGTTTTGGTCTCAGTCAGAATCGAACTCACAACTGTTAAGTAAATGTCGTTAAAATTATTTAGTGATTTATAGTTAGTTTTAGTTTATTTATTTAAATTAGTTTATTTCTATATATATATATATATATATATATATATTTTATTTCCACTATTACTCCTATTATTATAGGTGTTAACACAGTACAATAGTGTAACTGTATAAACAATTTGAACTTATCTAGAAACTACAATTTAACTAGCTTTTACTGGCTACTTTAATTTTGAACTGCTAAAGATAGGCCTCCCCCATAGACTGCCATAAGAAATGGTCCTGAGCCACCTGCATCCACTGACTACATGCAATGCATTTAAGATCGTCACTCCATCTAGTGAGGGGTCATCCTATACTAATTTAATTTACTCGTTCCTAAAGACAACTGTTTTTGTAAATTCATTTAGAGAAAATGAAAGTAGATCGATTTGCTTTGCTACTTATAATAGTTAAGAGTACGTAGAGCTCTTCTTTTGTTGATTGCTGAGTAAGTTGCTTAATTGGATACAATGTCGGATTTATCCCGAAATTTGAAATTATTTTTCTTCAAAATTATGCGTTTTAGTTTACTTTTTCCAAGCACTATGATCTTATACTGTCAAACAAAACACCGCTATGTAGATGAGAAGGAGACGGGAAGGTTTATTCCAAGCAGGGGATGGTAACAGGCTGAAATTATGACGATGATGACCCAAACTGACAACGAAGAGTTACCACGCCGTGCGGTCAGCGGCTGCGGTAATGCCGGCGCCACACATGTCTTTCCGGGACACATTATACAACTTAATATATTAATTAATTTATATACATAAATTAGATTGCATAAATTTAGTTAAAAAATTATTAATATTTATTTTATTTTGACATACATATTAACCTATTATTTCACATTAAATTTGCATTTCTATTTTCAATCTCGAGTTGACTATGGGCTATGGGCGTAGACTTGTTGTAGTTGGCTAAAGTCAATAGCAAGATATCTAATGTAAGTACATGTTTTGAGCACACTTAAGTAAACATCTTAAGAATGATGTTTAACACAAAGAATTGCGCCTCAATTTTGAGCACGGTATGCCTATTTAAGACGCTATTATGTCGTATATTATAAACATATGAGTATTTTTTTTATACCGCTGAGGTGGCAAACAAGCATACGGCTCACCTGATAGTAAGCAGTTACCGTAGCCTATGAACGCCTGCAATGTCAGAGGTATTACGCGCGCGTTGCCGACCCTGAAGAAACCTTATTAACCCCCTTTTGAAGAACTCCATGCTGTAGTCTCTTGGGAAGACCTTGAAAAAAAGGCTTGGGAAAGCATTTCTGAAACCACGTTGTACGCCATTTAGGCTGTAGGGTATGAGGGTGAACTCCCTGTCAATGGCGAACTGTACGATGATAAAAAGTGGCCGTAGGCATCATATTGAATAATTCGTCTGAGCACAATCCATTGTAAAACCGGTAGAACACGCAGAGTGAGGCAAAATCTCTCCTAAGTCTTCCAATACAGAATATTCAAAGGAAGATAGAATATATGATGTTGGATACATAAAGGGGAAAATGAAAAGCTATATTTCAGTAAGTATTAGTTACAAAATAAACAGTTTACGTTTAGTACTATTTTGGAACTTTATTTTTATCATCACCGTCATCATCATCATCATCATCATCATATCAGCCGTTAAATGTTCACTGTTGAATAGGCCTTCCCTATAAGAGGGGTTTAGCCAGTAGATGTCACGTTTTGTTTAGTTGTAGTTAGGTATTGGTGATGTTTTAAAATGCTTCCCATCGCTTGACCATTAAATTCTCTTATGGTAGTTGCCTCTTACGACACTCACGAAAAAGGAAGGGGTGCGTCATTCTATGTCGAAACCACACGGCAATTTTAATTTAGATTAATTCTATTTCAGTTTTATGTAATTCAATTATAGGTTTAACTGTTTAGTTTTTTGCTGTTAAAGTTAATTAAAAATAGCTTTTATTCTTATAACTATGACACCATCATACATACATATATTACAAAAGCAATTTTCTTGCAGACAGGTAAAAAGTATCTTATTATTCATTCGCAAAACATTCCATTTATTACTTTTAAAATGTCACATCGTATTGAAAAAATTCGGTACATCGCACCGTAATTTGCCGGCACTTTTTACATGTCCACTTGATAAATGGTGGTGTGGCCGTAATGTGATGTTCGCGCAATTAATCCGCATTATAAACGCATTATTTATAGCCTTACATAACTCATATATCACCTGTAGAGTTGAGTGACCTGCATAAATAGCCGACTGACTAGATATCAGGTGTCCCACATATTTTGTCCGCAAACAACTTGTCAAAACACAACGGAACCGAACACTTCTCTACGCGAGGTCAAAGAAATGTTTCACATGTACGCGAAACGTGTAATTTCTTAATGGTGTATTATACATCAACCCATCCGTAATATTGTATCTAACAGGGCGGAGAATGTACAAGGCGATATATGTGAAACAAAAAGAATCAGTGAGTCGATAGACAACTAGAAGTTCTTGTTTCTGCGACAAAGACCGCAGTCCTACTTGTTGGACTGGTTTGTTTTACTTTACAGTTTTTTTTTATATGAATGAAGATAATTAGTACTTTGTTTGCATTCTTTGGATATTTAAAGGCATATTATGTTAATGACATTTAGATTTTTTCTATGAATAATAATAGAATTTGGACATCAGTGAGGGATAACAGATGAAGAAGAAGCGGGACAGTTGGCCTATCGTGACGAATTCATTAAAATTTACCACGATTTCATTAAAATTTCACGATTTACCAGGGGGACCGCGTGGAGGTCGACCTGTTAGGGTATATTTTTTTTTAATGGATGATAATAGAATGGTAACCCCATCCGCGCTATCGGTATACACCGGCGGGGCACCAGTAAAGGATGATAGGTAAGGATGAAGTAGGTCAGTTAGCCCATCGTGACGAATTCCACAAGAATTGTTCCCGATGGTTTCCAGGGGCAACCACGTGGAGGTCGACCTAATAAGGCATATTGCTAGCAATGGGGCTGTCAAACTCCAATGCTAACAATCCCTTTCCCCCCTGTTAGGGTATATTGATAGTAATGGGTCTGTTCGATCTTATTACTAAGAATCCATTTCTCCCCTTATATTTAGATTACACAAATTTTATTGGGGTTAACCTTTCGGTTAGATATATGTATACAATATGCTCCGGCTCATTGGTATAATCATATTGTGATTATAAATACAATTAAAATATTTATTTTCTTTTATTAAATCATTAAAACACTGTTAATACTAAACAATAAGATTTGCGCGTTAATTTGAATAGGTAAATATTTTATTTATAATAGAATAACTAAACTTAAAAATGATACGATCCGCATAATTATTATCATTAAGAATTATCATTAACGTTAAATATATTCGAGTCTGATTCAAGGTTGCACGGCACTTGAATATGTAAATAGAGAAAAGGTGAACGTACCTACTTTTGATTCAGCGAATATGCTAATTAATGTTATGATTATTGCAGAAGTTGCGGAAACCAATTGTGTTTTTAAGTAGAATTAGTATTATTGTTTATGATGTTATGTTAAATAAACAAAACGAGTTTGGTAAAAATAACTTCTTCGTTTACAATCACACGAGTAGTATTTACTGGAAGTGAATTTACTGGGTACAGAGGAATAACACCTGAGTCCTCAGGAATGGCAACGCATGGGGGGTATCATGGGCGAAACAGTATACTCTGTTATGTACATGGTACTGCTCATGTCTATGGGCGACGGTTACCACTTTCCATCAGGTGGGCCGTCAGCTTGTTTGCGATTCTAAGTTGTATAAAAAAAAATAGTAAAATAAGTTATTATGACTTAAATGTTGAATTGATTTTAATGAAATTTCCATACAATCAATCTGAAAGAATATTCTTTCAAATAAAAAAATAATTTATTTAATTTCAAACTTTCGCATTGGTAATCATATATGTAATATTTTAAATACACTATCGGGTCCTTACGCGATGAAAAATTTTTGCAGGTAAATAGTACCTACATAGCTGCTTCTTTATTGCCGACGTTATTTTTCATCACGTTTAATCCCAACAGAGTATTTAAAAAATAACTTTTCAAATGACGGAGTTCTGTTGTAACAAATATACAAAAAATACAACCAAATTGAGAATTTTCTCTTTTCTTGATGTCGATTTACATTTAGAGTAAACTTGTGCAAAAATAGATCCATCTTAATTTTTTGACAATGAACTGATTTAAATGTGTTTAATCTCGTTCAGAAAATTACTTAGAAAAAAATAAACAATCTCCAGTTATACCACCTACTTGTATTAGGAAATGGATATACAATATATGATACTAAATGAATATCCTGCTAATTTTATTGCTCCAAATCCGAACAACAGCTAAGTAGAAAAATCATGAGTGATACAGAAGTTCACATTCGAACTATTTTGTAGTTGTTATAGTATTATTATTAGTTTAACAACCTTAAAATTTGTTTCTTTATGTTATTTTTGTATGCAGTTTCAGATTCAAGTGCTGTGCATGGACGGGCATGATGCGTGTGCCGCTGTTTCTTCTGTTTACCGCCGCCTGCACCCTTGCCACCGACTCCAATGAAGAAGAACGGTAAGTTATATGTATTAATAATTATATAATACTTCCACAAATAACGTGTGTTACAAAAAAGCAAAATGGACAAAATAAGTAACTAAAATAACATTTCTAGTAATGTATTTATTCTTATGAAAATTAAAATGAATTAAATTATTAAATATTAATTATTAATATATTAAATTATTAATAATTAATAGAAGATAAATAATAGGTTCACGAACACATTTGATTTTAAATTGAATTTATGATACGAAACTAGATGTAGATTTTCTGAAAAGTTAAAAACAGCGGTTTTATTCGTCACGAAGTTAATGTGAAACCAATACGGAAGTAAGCTCTATCAGCTACAAAAAGAATTGGTTCAGAATTGTTGATATCACGTAAAATAACAACATATTATAAGTTAAAACTGAATTATAAACTTCTTGCTATCGAAGATTTCTTAAAATGAATTTCCTGAAGTAGTTTAATCAAGAATTGATCTCAAGAACATATCGATTGAATATAATTGTAATATTAATGAAAACACATTTTTCTATTTCAGGCGATCTAAGCTGCCGTTCGTTGCAGACGCTGTAGGAAATGCTCTACCTCCACCTTCAAATGTACCAGCGACTGTTGGGAGTCCTGTAAATCTTTTGACTCCAGATCGATATGAATTCTACACTTTTGACGAATCTGGAGAACTCGTCAAGAGACTAATGACCTTAGAACAAATACAGGCTATAGTTGCTGCAGGTGAAGATGCCGATGGCTTAGTTACATTCGCTAATGACAATCAACCAACTATTGCTTTTAATTTTAGCCAACCTCCTTACACAAAAGTACACAATGTAGTCACTAACGTACAAAACGTATTAAAAGCTCAAATGGAAGCTCATAAAAACAAACCTCAAATTCAACCTACTTTGGATACACCTGATGTTTCAGATTCATGGAGTCTTATTTTGCCATCGATATTTGGTAATACTGGTAGCGTCGACATTGTTCCCGACAAAATTCAATACACAGGCACATTTACTACTCCAGAGACAGAAACTATAGAATTTACTCATGACATGGATGTAAATGAAAATTCAATAGGTAAAGAAGGTAGTAATAACTTAATAACTTCAACAGTTACAGTAGACGAAGCACCTAAAATCGTACCCGTTACTGAAAAATTATATCCAATGACTGAAGAAGAGAAAGTTGTACCAACAAAAGTCACAACTACTACTAATAAACCAATCACGACTAATAAGCCGACAACAGTAAAACCATCTA
The DNA here is from genome assembly GCF_026898425.1 of Galleria mellonella. Classification (NCBI taxonomy): domain Eukaryota; kingdom Metazoa; phylum Arthropoda; class Insecta; order Lepidoptera; family Pyralidae; genus Galleria; species Galleria mellonella. The sequence continues at coordinate 11,278,658 of NW_026442119.1, forward strand.
CTGCGAAAAAGCCAATTACTACTAATAAACCTACTTCTACTACCAAAAAAATAGTAACATCAAGTACAACAATAACTGCCAAACCCTTTACTACTACTACTACTACAACACCTAAATCGATAATTACGACTACCACTTCTAGTAAGCCGATAATTACAACTACAATAAAATCAACAACTTCTACAGAAAAAACTAAAACAACATCAAATACGCCAAAAATTACAATTGCAAATACTGAGCCACGAATTACTAATTCAACAACTGCTAAACCACGCACAACTACAACATCCTATCAGTCAACTACGACTTCTGAGACAGTAGTAAAAATAACTCCTAAAACTACGACTGTAGAACCCATGATGCATACTCAAAAATATTCTGAGCATAATTTCAACAAAATTCAAATTCAAACAATCTCCAACAATGCTTCTGCAATAAAAAATAGTAGTATCCAAAATGAAAAAATAAGCACATTTATTCCGACTTCAACAGCTGCTTATATCATAGCCCAGACTACAGATAAGCCATTGAAAACTATGAAACCTGACGTTACATTTGCCAGTACAACTAAGAGAGCAGTTACAACACCTACTAAAATAGCAATTCCTACGACTGTAAAATCTCAAACAATGACATCAACAATCAAACCATCAACAAACAACTATATTTCTATTTCTACTACAGTGACACCAATTCAAAAAGAAAATGAGAAGATAAATACTACTACTGTAACTACTCAGTCCGTATCGCCTTCTACTACAGTGTCCTCTACAGAATTAATACATACAAACAACATGAATGATTTGAATGTCCACCAATCCGAAGCAGAAATTTCTGATAAAAATAAACCATTATTTGATGTAGCTCAAAGCATTAGTCAAATTGCATCGGATCTCGGTGGAAACTATAGACCAATTCCAACACCGAGTTATGTATTAGATACAACTAAAGTTAATGGAATCGATTTAGAAAGCAAGGAAAATTTAGGAATGGATATACCCATTGACACAAGTACTGATTCTGAAACGAAATCCCCAAACAATAACGAAAACTATATTCATAATTTTATTAAAATTTCTACTCTAGATCCTCATCATCAAAATGGCACTACAAATAAATTACCTGAAGATCATGTGTCGCAGAATATAAGTACAACTACAATAGGAACGACAGAAAAAATAGAATCAACTACAGTATTATCTGAAAGAACAACAATTGATCCAATCTTGTCAGAATCTATGGGTGATTTATTATCGCAAATAGTTAACCAAGCACCACAAACTATTTTGACTTCGGAAAAATATTCTAATGATATAAAATTAGAAATGACAGAAAGCAATTTAGAAACTACATCTAGTAATTCTGTAGACGATAAAACTACTGAAACGCCTTTTATTAATAGAGAACAAGAAATAACAACTATATCCGCGGAAGAAAGTTCTATTTTACCAAATATTAAAAATAAAATTGCAGGAGAAATAAATGAAACTATTATTGGTATTCCAACTAATGCAACCATTTCAGATAATAATGATAAACAAAAATATGTCAAAGAAAATAATAAAAATTATATTGAAATCTCAGTATCAAATAATAAAAATAATACAACATTAGAAAAAGTATCTAATATGACCAATGGAAGCATCGTGAATACAGAATCGGAGGACAAAAATATTCATAACATGAATAAAACTATTAAAAAACCTACAATTACCTTAACAGATGCTAATAAATTAGAAATTACGACGGAATTGTTAAAAACATTTCCATCTAATACAGAACAATTGTCTAAAACAGAATCAACTACGATTAAATTTAGTACATCAGCAGTAACAGAAAGTACTACAACATTTGCACAGCCTAGTAAAAATAAACTTGAATCAAATAACAACAAATTAACTAATAATTATAAAGATAAACTTCATGAAATATTGCCAAAAATAGATGAATTCAAAAAGAAAATTCAGAAAGTGAATATCGATGATAAAGAGCTGGTTGCTGAACGCAATAATTCTTGGAAGCTCATACCGACTGTCGCGCCCCCTAAATCTAATGAAATCCCTAAAGATAAGTTTAAAAATGAAGGCCATCTTACTGCAAGTGCTCATAAAGACATCGTTTTAGATTTTTCAAAAGAAAACCAAGGTCTAGAAGTTACAACAAAGGATCTAGGGGAAGATATTTCTCAATTCACAGAACTGTGTAATGAGTTAGCATTCCGATATTGGAATACAATTGTTGAAAATATCGATAAAAGAAGAAGTTTTATATTGTCACCTTATTCTATAACTTCTATGTTAGCTATGATGTTTATGGGAGCAAGAGGTGCGACGTCTGGTGAAATGAATGAAATTCTAAAATTAGATGAGATGGTAACATTTAATCCACATTTTACTTTAAAGAATATTTCCGATTCTATAGAAACTTCACCTGAAGCTGGTGTTATAGTATCTGCATTTGTAAGGGAACTTTATAGTGATAGAAACAAAGGAAAAATTTTGACATTTTACAAAGAAAGAGCACAACACTTTTACAATGGTCATGTCGAAGAGATAAACTTTAAATTAATTGGTGATATTATAAGAAGAAGAACTAATTTGCTAGTTAAAAGATACACATGGGGAAAAATTCCTGAGTATATGAAATCTAACTCTATTCATATGCAACCGCCTTTAGCAGCATTTTCTGCCAATATTTTCCAGGTAAAATTTTGTTCGTTATTTTTACTTTATTCTCAAATTTTAAAAACAATTAATAATATAACTTTCTTATTACCTTCATTTCAGACGGATTGTTCGGGATCATCAGTCGAGGGAAGAGATGGTGAAATGTATTTTGTAGTATCACCCAATGTGCGACAAAGACGACTAGTACCTGTACCAGCAGTTGTTTATAAAAAGGGTTTTCTAGCCGGATACGATCCAGTACTAGATGCTACAGCTGCTGCTTTAGGAAACACTAATTCTGTCGTTAGTACATTATTTGTAATGCCAGGGCAACAAGGGAACGTAGTACATTCAGAAGATTTGGAGGGTCTGGAGCAGCGTTTACTCGATGCCAACCCATCAACACCAGCTTGGAATCGTTTATTGCGTACTTTGCTTCCACGAATTGGTCTAGAACTTCAAATTCCAAGATTTTCCCATAAGTCTATCTTCAATGTTTCATCAACATTGCGAAAAATGGGATTAAAAGATTTGTTTGATTCAGAACATGCAGACTTAGGCGGTTTGAATGGGCCGTCAAAAGATCTTTATTTATCTGATATGATCCAAACTACTACATTTGTTACCTGCGGAGAAGGTATTGTAGGCGATCAACATCATATGGAAGAGTATCCTGAAACATTAGGAGTAGTAGCAAGACATCGAACATCTAGATGGACAAATGACTGGGATGAGCCAAGGGATTATCAAAGAGCTTTCCATGACCCGCATGATGTTGGTGAGGCCATGCATTTACCATTACATCTCCGCCCGCGTCAGGCGCGTCTTCCCGCAAGAGACGCTCAGCCAGCTCGATTAAAATTCGACAGGCCTTTCCTTTACTTTGTAAGACATAATCCTTCAGGTATGATATTATATGTTGGTAGATACAACCCACGGCTTCTACCATGAAGACGCTAGAAAAAGACTGTTAGTTTAGTAGTGTAATTAAATAATTCCTGCAAGGAAAGTGATAAGGGAATATACTGGCGCGTGTGATATATATATATACATATATGAAGATGTTAATTGACGAGCATTTACGTGACAGTATTACTTTTAAGTGTATCGGTACAGTTGGACAGGTGTTAGCTGTATGGTACTTTTATCCGTATCCTAATTCATATCAAACTACGAGTATGTGTACAAAAGGGCGGTAATAATGATTTTTATCATTAAATGATTTTAGTATAATAGAAGGCAAATAGGTGCCTAGTGTGTTCGAACATGTCATCTCGTTATCATTAATTTCTACTTAGAATAAATTCGATGTTTCGTGTAAGTAATTTTATTTCTATTATTATTTCCTCATATAATACGTCCGACATTCATCGTAAAATTGCTTTTGTTTGGAACATTCTATGTTATTTATTGGAACGGGGCAGTCCTGAAATGAGAAGCATCATTAATCAGTCAGGTAATTATATAATTTGAGTGGAATATACAATAGTATCTTTTAAGAAATTGCTTTCGAGTGTTCAAGCAATACTGGATATTATATTTGTTAATGTATCTTATCAACTGTGACGATCCATTATTATGGAATAGCAACGCTGCGGATTACCATGGGTTAACCATAATAACCCATGTTATTATGTTCATGATATTTATATTTATTTGTCAATCTGCATGTACCCACTCTATGAAATATAGTTAGTCGTAATTGTTACTCCTTATTAGGATTTAACAGGCGTCACAGGATATCCATGGTGTTGTTCATGTTTATACGCGACTCGGTTACCACAATCACAAGTTGTATAGAGAAAAAATGTTTAGTTTGTATACTCACTAGGTTAATAACGTGCCTTATGCACGAATGAAAATTGTAAAACTCGCAGATTTTTAGAGGCATAAAGTATTTGAAAATTTGCTTGCAATGTACTTTGGCACTCAACATAATTGTAGCAAATATAGGATTTAGGTCTACCCATTTGTCTAGATGGTTGTAATATTGTTCGTCATCCACATATTCTTCATCAGTTAGTAGATTATATTTTTTTAAAATACATCGCCAGTGATCGCACTGGAATTAATTATAAAAAATATATAGATCGAATATATTTTATTCCTGGATTTGAACTATTAATAGAATGATCCTATAGAGCTAGCCGTAGAAAGCTATGTTCGAAATTTTGCAGCATGTTAGAAATAAAATGACTGCCAGTGCAAAGGATCAGTAAATTGAAAAATGACAATGAGGTACCACATAGTTCGATGATCTAAAAAAAAAAGATCCTGGAAGATAGACACAACCGATATAGTAAGTACATGATTAGACAAAATGGAGCGATAACCTAAGTGATGTATTTCAGGGAGTCAAAAAATCTAGATAAGTTTAGAGTTCTACTTTGGTAGTCTATGGGGATAAGTGGACAATGACAATGTTTATGAATATCCTAATTACGTAAATAAGATTTAACTTACACCCGTGATCGCTTGCCGTCTTAGTGTGGTGACATTATTTTGTTTATCCGTAAATAGTAATGCAAAGATAGCTCCACATGCTCTAGCTACGTCTCGCGCGAAAAATGGTGGAAATACGCAACATTGACGCATCTGTAATTTTAAGCATGCATATAAATTTTCAACCCTTTTCAAAAAGAAAGAGGTTTTCAAATCGGTTGTATTTTGTTTTTGTTTGTTATCTCATAATTCCGTAAGTTCTAAACCAATTGGAAAAAATCTTTTTTTATCTAAAAGAATATGCTTACAGATTAGCTGTGTCGGAATTTAATCAAAATCGGTTTCGTAGTTTAGTTTTTAAGTAATAATAACTGGCTTTGTTACAACTGAAATTGTTTTTTTTTTGTGGAATACTATAACTTGTATAGTATATAGCGTCTTTATCCGTATGACCAAAAAGTTTTAACATTCACTGGAATTAAATATAGCTTATGTATTTTTCCTTGCTAAATATTACACTTGTGCCAAATTTCATTATAAATATGAAACTGTCATATATATAATGGAGTATAGAAAATTTTCCATGTGTTAATTTAGGATATGATCCGTTTGTATACCAAATTTAATTTAAATCCGTTCAGCTGTTTAAACGTAATTCAGTAACAAATATCTAAATTAGATAATAGATTTGGGTAGTTAGAAATCGGTACAGAACTTGACAGGTCTGGATAAGTTCAGATTAATCTGGTTTTCAGTGAAAATAGACAAAAAGGTGATGCTGATAAAATTTACCTACATGTAACATAGATTTAAATTAAAATACAAAGTTTTACCAATAATTCTGGAGCAGCGTGACAGCTATCTGGTTTCACAAAAGCACCTTCATCATATTGACATCTGACCTAAAATTATTAAAGATTGTTATGCTTTTAATTCTAAGTGAGATAAATCACGAAAATTTCTATTAGGGTTTTGTGAATGGATGAAAAGTGTAATGGTAAACCCATCTACATGCTGTTTTATTGATTTAGGCTGGTTGACTTGGTACTTCCAGCTTTCTTACTGATTTGAAAGATAATACACGAGTTAGTGTGTTAAATGTAGTTAAAAAGAAATTGTCAATATAATTCAACAACAGTTACTATATTGGCAATACATACATAGTCGTAAATGATACAATATTTCTTAATAGCTACGATGTTAAACATAATGTGAGTATGTTTTAACATTCTACATGTCTTTTCATTAGTACTTTAGTTCTTATATTTCTGCCACTAAGTAGCTGTGGACTAAATGATTAATCTGATGAATTTCTTAAGTAATTTATTTTAATCATGTAATTTACAAAAATAAAAAAAATATCAATACTTACATATACTAACACAATAGATATTATTACATTTGCAGTAATGAAATAGTATTTTACTGAATACATCTTGTCTATTTTTTAAGTAAGATACAGTATAAGTTAATATTATTAGAGACATGAAACGTCCTAACTGAAGTTCAAATTAAATCTGATAGTATTCGTATCGACGTTCGATTGATATTTGTAAAACTGAGCTTGTGTTTAAAAATATTGAAGTTATATAAAGCATTGTATCAGTTTACGTAATTGTACTGTAGTTCATTTCACAGGCTATTATTGACAGCTAAGAATTTTAAAACAAGAATATGTTTTATGACTATTGCAGCAAAAGGTAGTTAAAAATAAAGATCAAGAACAGAAAAAGGAAACTAAAAGAGTTTTGGAGGAAGATAGTTTAGAAATAGAAGAGAGACAGAGAGAAATACTTTAATTATTTATTTATTATTTAATTATTTATGATTAATTTTATTGTTGTTCCTTTATTCGGTCGGACCATTATTGTGAAATTGAAATTAGAACGTATGTTTTAATTTAAAATTATACAGTCGATATTCAAATGTTATAATTTTAATATCGATTGGAATGGACCAATTAAATTATTTCTCTGGAATCTGAAATTATTAATATGAAATAATTATTTCAGTTTCCAGAAAAATAATTTAATTTCAAACATCCGAGTATATTTCTAGCTAGATAAATCATCGACACTCCATCGCAATAATTAGAAGTTAATTGTTAATCAACGTAGATAAACGCTTAATTGAAAACGGCCAATCAAGGACAATGTAAACAGGAAAGAACGGTAATGAAACACATAGATGAAAATATTTAATTGTTTAATTAGTTTTTCTATTTACATAAAAAAAATAAATCTAAATAAAAATAATACTAGTTTAATACATAGTACTTGTGGCGTGTACCATCGTACTTTGTAATAGTTATATATTAATATATTAAAATAAAGGTACATAATACATTCATCTTTGTTTTGAGACCATGTCTAAGACATAGATTCTCTCTCTGTTGTAATGCTATGTATGACATGAAGGTCTTTTAATTGGCAATTCCACTTGTTCCTACCAACGTTCCCCACTAGGGTAAGAGTGGATTTTTTTCCACCTGTCTCTACTATTATGCGATCAGTAGGAATAAGTGGAATAGATGCTCTTCTCTATCGATTTTTTTTAAATAATAATAAGTACAGTTTGTGCTTCTACTTTAAATAATTGTACAGCAGTTGGCGTTTAATTGGAATTATTAAGATTATTCTGGAAGAAAGGTGTGCACTCCTCCATATGATTTTTAAGTTTTTGGCATCCGTCTGATTCGTCCCAAATTGGACATTTCTGAAAATAGAACAAAATATTATACATACATTGTTTTTGTTTAATTAACTGTGGCTTGCAAAAGTGACAATAACAGACGTATTTATAAAAGTATAGTGTATACATGGGTATATACAGAATGCTTTTATGCGTGCGTATTTATGTGTGCACAAACACACACAATTATGTGTATGTATAGATAATGCTTTTGTCGTTCATGCATACTACGGGCTAACCGTTACGGTTCAATTCACAAAGGAACTATCCCTTCGATTATACCCATGCAATATCCATTCTATAAATGTATATGGAATCCTTTTGTATGGAATCAAAAGACATAACACTATAGGTATTACCTATTGCATTATATTGAGTTTATATTAATACACTAGCTATATCCCGCAGCTTCACTCGCGTGAATGAGTATATAAAGTTTCCTAAGTTAGCTAAGTTAGAATAAATTTACCTATCCATTTATCGATCCACCCATCTTTATAAATTTTCGCTTTTATAACATTACCTAACAGGATAGCTTGATTTTCATAAAATTTAATTTAACTTTATTCAAATATTGATTATATTTAAAACATTTATAATTAACTGTGTGTATGTATGCTGTGGCATCGTAGTTTAAAATGAATTGACCGATTATGATGCGTTATTTTTTATTTGAAGGCTGACGTGATAGAGATAGTTCTTAGTTTATAATCTACGAAGATATATTTATGCGCTTCAAATTCATTAGCTCTTTTTATAGATTTGATTGCGTCAGGGCTTTTTTAAATTTTTCATAAATTTATTTTAAATTTAGGCCTCTGTTTCATTTCAAGCAAAAAGAACAGAACTGAATATATTAATCAGTTTAATTTAATTTTAATTTAATTTAGGGTCCCAAAATAAAGAGGCCCCATATGGTTCCGACTTTGTCCATTCGTCCGTCGCATAATAGCACTATATTTCAGTAACTACTGATGCAATTGTTGTGCCCGACAGGGTTAATAAAGTGCTTTTCTTATTTTCTGAAACTTTTTGTAATGTTGCACAATGCAATACTTAATTTAGTTGAATTGGATTAAATGATTTGAAAATTTGAATATATGACGAATATATTTAAATATTTACTGATCTGATATTATATCATTTTTATAAATGTAAAAAAGACAAATATTTATACAAAAGAAAAAAAATTAAATAAATATATATTTTTCTTGTAGTAGGGTCTAAAAATTGGAGTCAAAATGTAAAGTGGGGTAAAAGCAACACGTGAATTGGGGTTAATTTTTACACACCAAAATAATAATTTTAGTACATGGTAATACTAAATAAAGAATATTTTATTTTATATGCCGCTTTGTTTTCGAGATGAGAAATAAAAAAAAAACAGAATCAATCTTATAAGCAACTAGGTCAAATAATAAACAGAGCGCCTGAAAATTTCCACTCCACAGATCGGTATTATATCGGCGCAGTGCAAATGTAGTCGTAATTGAAATAAATAAATGAAATTAAATGAAATGTTTTTAACGTTTACGTTTTAAGCTTGGAACCAATCAATAAATATTACACTTAATGTATCTCTTTTTATCTTGTACAATGTTTTGAACATCTATAATTAATTATGTACTTTTTTTATTGTTATCTGTTATGTTTTCCAAATAAAAATAAATAAGGCAATGAATTATCTAAAGAGAAACTTACAGCAAACAATGTAGAACTGATGCAGAAGACTATTTTATTAGCTTCACAGATTTGAGGCGGCCCTGGAAGTTGTCTTCCGACGCATAACTCTTTTGCTGATACTATAGCTGACTGGAATTCTGTGTGATTAGACGTCCATTTGTCCAAAAATGCCGCTAACTTCTCGTGATCGATCGTAGTCTCATCTTTGAGAAGATCGTGCTTTTTAAGCATGCATAATTGTTTGGAGCACTGCAATATTGAAGTGTTTCGTTTTAGATAGAGAACAGAGTATTTTATACTGTGGTTTTATTATTATTTACTATAAGTCCAATATATTTTACAAACGACAATAATTATGAGCTTAATTATTGTCGTTTTAATCGAAATAATTTAAGTATAATAAAATAAATTACAATAATCTACTACTACTACCAGAGTAACATTTTAAAGTAATAAAGAGTATCTATACCATGCCATACAATACCAGGCTTTTAGTATCCACTGCTGAACATAGGCCTCCTCCTATTGAGGGGTTTTGCCAATAGTTGCCATAGTTGGCAGGCGGGTTGGTAACCGCAGTTAGGCTTTGGTGGTGTTTTAACAGGGACACTGCTGCCTGTCCTTCAACCATTAAATTCCCTTAGTCCACAGGAAAGGAAGGGTTGGTTCATTCTATTCCAGAACCACACGAATAATATCTACGCAAGTTTCTTTTGATCTACTTTTGATTTAGAACTACTGACAGATACATATCCATTATTGTTAATATAATGAACACATGCGACCTACCTATTTTTCGTTAAGCATATCTGACGACAATAACGAAGAACAAAAAATATAAGCAACAGTATAACAGTAGGTAAATATTATAAAATATTAAATTTATCATATTGGGCTTTCAATGGTAAATAAACTTACAATTATTAGATATTTATTTATTTATTACTTTAACTGGATGAGCTTTACAGTCTTCCAATATGCTCACTCAGGAAAGTATCAGTGCAATAACATATATAGAAAAGGAATAATACACATAAATAAAAGGAATAATATTAAAAAATATTAATTTAACTAGAGATAATATCAGATCCTAAATTTCTGCACACAAAAACCTTGTGGTCATATAGCTAAATACATAAGAAAAGGTGATACTTACATCAGGTGGACCTTGTGGTCTTTGTGGTGGTCCTTCCTCATTAAGTTTCCTGAATCCGCACTCTTGGAACTCTTCATCAGTGAAAAAAGGAGGTATTTTGCAGCATTCGTGAGGGTTGTTCTAAAAAAAATCGTATATGTTTATGGTCACCGTTGTACAGTGGTAGATGTATTCAGTAAATGAGATTAGAAAAAATCAAGGCCGAATTAAACAATCTTGAAACCTCACATACGCATAGCAGTTATATTTATAGAGTCGAAAAGCAGAATAATTGCTGTTATTTAATTAGTTTGACGTAGACTAAGAGTCCTTAATATTGAATTAGAATTTAAGTTCTTGTATTTCGGAAGGGGAATGTTCGAACTATTTGGGCATTATCAAGTCGCATAGTTTTCAGTTATCTTTCAATTGTCTCTTCAAGATTATTCTCCAAATAGAACACTTTAAATGGTTTTACTATTAAAGTCTGATGACCAACTTACAACGTCTTGTGGGGGACGTCGACATTGTTCTGGAAGATTTGGCGGGAAACGCGGTCCTCCCGTGAACTCTTGCGGTGGGCCTTGTGATGTAATCACCTGTGAATTTGTATTTATATCCATCTTTTAATAATGTTTGTAAATATTTCTTTCAAGTTCTTTTCGTTCGTTGTTTATTTAGAGTTTATTGAAATGAATACCTACTATTAATAAATTAATAATAATCAGTCTTAGGTATATTATTGTTTTGTGTAATGATCACAATCTATTATAATATACAATAAATAAATTGACAATTACATTGTATGATACATGTCAATATGATGCCTGCGGCCACTTTCTATCATCGTACGGCTCGCCATCGACAGGGAGTTCACCCTCATACCTTACAGCCTAAATGGTCGCGTACAACGCGGTTTCAGGGTCGCGTACAACGCGGTTTCAGAGATGCTTTCTCCCACGAACACTCAGGTTATGGAATGAGCTCCCTGCCGAGGTTTTCCCGAGAGACTACAGCATGGGGTTCTTCAAAAGGGGGGTAAAGAGATTTCTTCAGGGTCGGCAACGCGTGCGTAATATCTCTGGTATTGCAGACGTTCATAGGCTACGGTAACCGCTTACCATCAGGTGGGCCGTATGCTTGTTTGCCACCTCAGTGGTATAGAAAAAAATAGAAAATAGGTATCTGATTATATTCCTGTCGAAGTCGCACACGATACGCACAGAAAATTATTATATAGTATTTTATGTATTTTCATTTTCACGTCAAGGTCTTCCACGGGGATTGCAGGATCCTAATCATCTTTGAAAAAGAAAAGCTTCTCGCATTAAATGTATTTATTTTTATGATTATGTAATACGATGTCTTCAGTAATTGTCAATCGATCCTATTGGTTGCTTTTTATTCAAATATAAATGCGTATTTTAAAGACTGTTTACAATTAATTCTGTTCAAATTTGAGTCTTTTTTTTAATTACATGATTGTATAAATATAATAATATTGTTTAAATTAGTGTGGTTACTTACATGAACAATTGTGGCCAAAACGAAGGCTACACTGAAACCCATGATGGCACGGAACCTGAGGGCTCGAGGTGTTAGGGTGAAGTGTTGATGTGACGTATGTTTCAGCAGTTATATAGTCGCCAACATTGTTCGTGGCCATTGTGCGCTACGGGAAATAACCAAGGTGTCGTGCCATAGAACAATGAACGTATATAGATGCGACAGACTCACTTGGTCCATCGTTAAGTACATATATACAAATTTGAGAATTATGCAATTGTAAATTTTAAATTTATTATTTTAAATTTAACCTTCCGATTGCTCGATATGATAGGATTTCAGCAATAGTTCGATCTTGTTAGGTTTTGTTTGAACACTTGTTAGTAGGTTACAATTTTGCATTTATTATTATATTTTATGATATATAATCTACCTACATTAAAAAAAAAAAAAAAAAACTAGCTTATACTGTCTTGCGTACGTGAATTATTGTCATTTATTTAAAACTTTAGTTACCATTTACAGTAAATGATATATAAAGTGGATTTCATACTAAATAGTATTCGCTCTTTATCTATTAATTAAGAATATGGTTTATCCGTATGCCAAATTTCATTCAAAAATCTATTTATAGGATATCTTTTGTTATTCTTTTGTTGTTTGGTTAGTTTCTTAGGTTTTTATAATTTAATGATATCGATTAATATCTAAAATCTAATTTAAACAAGGTAATGTAAAATATAGTTCGAAACTTGTACACTTAATTTACTTCATAATGTTATTTAATTTATGCGTTGTTAGTTCAAATATTATAAGTTTCCTGGGTAACTACAAAGTGGTGATAAAGTAAGATTATTGTGTCACCATTACTATTTTTTTTACATAAAATTTTTCTAAGGCTAGGAGAATACAGTACAATACATCAGTGCAAAAAAAAAAGGGAATTAGAATTAAACCCTATATGCTGTGATCACGATATAACTACAACTGAAGAGTAGAGCAATAATTGATATTTAGTCCAGAGGATTTAAATAAGTAAAAATAATTTCAGGCAAAAGCATAAAGCAGGAGGGCACATATTAAGCTTCTATCTATTAGTATGTTGGATAGATTTATCATCATAATGACGTCATTACATATTATATGCAGATATTATAACTGCTAGTAGTTACTTTATGAAGACACTAGGAGACAGGAAGACACATACTAATTTCCTCAGATTGCGTACGTCTTTTGGCTATTGTCTATGTATGTACATACAGCATACGCCGTACAGCGGAACATTTATTTTCTAAAATAGTTTAGATTCTGTCTATATATATTTATTTTTACTTCACCGGAACGTCATATACCTATTATCATTTTTTGATTAATGGTTATGAACCCAGATAGTATCTGTTACAGTTACAATTAATGGTTATAGTATTATGTGTCTATTGTTGTTATGTTACTTATATTTATTATAATAACGTTCTATCTATTATTTACTTTTCTATTTTTCAACAATAACAATATTACTTCAAAAGATTATTACTAGATTAAATGCAATTGCTTCCTTATTTTTGTGAGTAATCATTTATAGATAATTTGTCGCGTAATTGAGGCTAACTAGCGTCCTGCAATTGGATAACTATGCCATTATCTCCGCATCCAAAATATCCACGCAAAACCATTCTTTGGAATCAATTTCCAGCAGCAGTATTTCCGAACCGATACGACAACATAACCTTCAAGAAAAGAGTATATTCCTTTTTAAAAGGCCGGCAGTACACCTGCAATACCGCTGGTGTTGTGGGTAATCATGGGCGGCGGTAGTCACTTACCATCAGGTGAGCCGCATGCTCGTTTGCCCCCTGTATTGTAAAAAAAATATCAAAGTTTGGAACGTGATCTTACTCTGTTTTCTATTTAATGAGAGGGCTTTGAGATTCTTAGCGAAGTCAATCACGAAGTTAACTGCAAGATAAAAACCGAAATAATAATATTCGCAGATAACCCAAACTTACTAATATAGTTAAAAAAAGTAAGAAACTGAAGGGACAAATGGGCAGAACTTAGATAACTGATACTTAAAAACAATGACAATCAATAGGAGAAGAAAGTATGTCTAATAGCAATCATTTCCACTACATGGACAGATGTCTTTAAATATCGCAGCGAGTCAATGAATACAGATGGTTTAGTCTTTTATGACAATCTAGGGAGAAATTTCATATTTAGCAATGAACAGTAACGATAGGGTTTAAAACAATATATTGTTGTGCATAAGTGAATAAAAATATACTATTTTATTTTAATTTTAATATTACATTTGGAATCAACACTACTACTACTATATGAATAATTTTTGACTTTGATTTTGATTTTTTGACAATTAACGACTAAGGATGAGCTTCATAACTAAGCTTTTGTAAACTTTTGGTATAAGCATAGGTAGAATTATGAAAATAGATGGAGGATTGTTAATGACGTAAGCCCCTTGCATTCTTTCTGCTCACCCTTAAGAGATCTAGCATAAATATATACGTATAGATAAAATATTTGTTTTGTAAGATTAGGTGTAGATCTGTATAACCTTGTTTGAATTGCATGTATGCGTTTCTACTGAAAACGGGGACGAAATTTACAATCAGCTAAATATTTACATATACAAGTACTTACCTAATGCAACGTTCACGTAAAATCTACGCGTAAAACAGAATTCTTGGATACATTATTGAACAAAAATCTTGTTTCAATTGACCTAACAACGACAATGTTGTAAATATATATACAGCTATTTCTATCGTAACAATAGTAGTAGGGGACCTACATGGTCGTAAAATAGATATGTTTATGGATTGCAAAGATTGAGGTAGTTCAGAGTGCGTGAAAATATATAAAACACACACATTAACAAAATTGACGAATTTAATTTATTGAAAGTTGCTTAAAAAAGTATCCAGATGATAAGATAGAAAAACCGTCACTAAATTATAATAGGCCTTCGTTAATGAAAACGAATTAAAATTACTAGGATTGCATAACATAAAAGAAATTGATTCGCCGTCGAAAACATCCAAATAATTACAATCTTTTAGTGTGTCGGATGTCCTCAAGGAGACGTCATCATCACGGTCGGTGAATCAGTGTCAAGTAGAGACGGAACCTTGTACAGCGTAGATAATTGTGCAGGTACAATGAACTAACGATAATGCAGTGTTATTTATATGAATATTCTAAGAGCAATGAAGATAACGCGGTGTACCGCAAGGATTAATAATAGGTCCCACTTTGACCTACAAGCGTTATTAGTTTGCATTTACTATTGAAGGCTTCAATTTTATTGCGAAAGTAATAGGCTCGTAACAATTACAAAAATAATTATGTTGACACAGGTATTAAATTATCCAACATTTTTGAACAGTTTGGAAATTTTACACTATTATGTGACTATGATATATTGGGGAGAAAAGACCTATTGTTAGCAGCATATTCTATCAGATCGACTTGATAGTATATAGATAAAGTTTTGTTATTGTTTGTACATTTATAATTGTAAATTATATTATATTATACATGTATTCGTATTTGTGGGTCTCGTAAGAGGCGACTAAAGGAGTTTAAAGGTCGAGGTAGGAGCAGTAGAGTCCCTCTAAAAACGTCACCGAAGCTTGACTGCGGTTGCTAATCTGCCTGCAACATAGCAACTTCTGGCAAAACTCCCCAAGGGGAAAGGTTATGTTTAGTGAAAGACAGTTAACGGCTGATATGATGATGATGATGATTTACTTACAGATTTTTAATCGTAACTATACATTTGATATGTTGTTATATTTATACAATATTAAGTAACATGTCAGAGAATAATACATTTCTTAATTAACTAGTTATATATGAGAAATCAAATAATATTAATTAATGTCAAATCATCATAATATTTCTTAATAGGCTAAATAATTCATGTGTTAAATTGTTCCAAATGAGAATTTTAATTGGTATTTTGTCAATGTTTTATAATTATAACGTCTTTTCATGGATTATATATTATATAAATAAATTATAAAATATATAATTTTCATAAAAAAAGATCGTAAGCATAATAAAAGTTTCTAAATGTAACATAGACGTAACCTAGTTACTAGAGTGGTCACAGATCTGACAATTTTGATTAGTATATACAGAGTGTTGAACCGTGGAATGAAATGAAGTCCAAGCATAGCATAGCATAGCATAGCATATACTGTCAATATACTGTAGTATATTCGCAGTATATGCTCATATCTATAAGTGATGTCTATCACTTATTAACCATTACCCATTAGACAAACCATCAGTTTCTACACTATTCTAACTTGTATAAAAAATACTATTGTTTTCACATTATCATTAGAGTATAGGAAGGAATCGGTAAATATCTATTGGGATTCAATCATCTAAACGCAATTGTGTTTCTATTGGTATATAATAAGACAATAAGCCTAATGAATAATACATTACAATGGATATTCTTTAATTGATAATGTTGTAATGAGGACAATAGTGAAGTGAATTAAAATGAGTCATACGTTCTTAAATTTATTTATTTTGTGCAGTTTTATTAGTTGAAGTTAGTTTCTCAAATTCTAACACTTCCACGCTGCTTTAGGGCATTTCTGTAAAAAATAAAATGTATTTTGAAATTATATTTGCAGTCAATAAAATATTAATAATAAAACAGATACATCTGGATGGAGCGTCGAATGTCAAAAACGATCCAAGAAAACGATCATTATTAACTGTTCAAATAATTTGGAAAGTATAACAATATAATAATAAAATGACCTTTTTATTCTAACCTTCAACAATTGATTAATACAAATTTAAAAACACCATTTAATCAAACTTGCATTATTTTGTCTCGCATTTAGTTATATTTAGTTTTATTTTTAATATAATTTACGTATATTATATATTTAATTGCTATTAAAAGTGCGCGTAGAATATTATTAATAATACATAGTTTTTGCACCATGTGAATAATGCCTGGACATTTATATTATATATAAATTGTTAACCTTTAGCATTGCAATTCCTGTACAAGTAAATACATCGTACGCCTTGCAGGGCTCGTCTAGGTACTGCCTAATATCTTTATCGACACAATCCTCTATAGCCTTGTTCACAGCACTCGACCAATCTTTGTGTTTATCAGCCCATTGTAGTAAATGGTTTTTATAAACTTCCTTGTTAAGTTTGTTCTGATCGGTTAAAAATCCAGACTTTTCGAATACACACTGTACGTCACGGCACTAAAATGATAAAAACTAGGTATATTATTTAAAAATGGCACTTCTAATATGAAAAAAAAAAATTAAAACTAGCTATGCTACTTCCTGCAGTTTCTCTCGTATCAATTAGAACATAACTTAGATTATATAGGTAGTGTCTGCATACAAATGCTTCTCGAAATTGGGTCAAATTTTTTTATACAATTTTGCGTGATAAATTGTTATGATTGATTCCTTTATAATTTCTATATTTATTTGGTCTTATAAATTCTGCACCTCTTTAATACGTAAAAACTCAATTTATTTCTTAAATAATTAAATACAAATACGTCAAGTACACTATGTGCGTAAGTAACTAATTTGACAATTAGTTGACAAAATGTTGACCCTTTTTTGAGGCTCAATGCTCTATCTATGTAATCTAAGGGACGAAAATATCCCAATATTGAGTATTAAGAATATAGCACATCTGTGAAAGTAATTGCAGCAAATCCATTCAGCTATTTAAGATTCAGTATAAGAAATCATAGAGGACCTACCGGATCCATTTTTATTTTTTTGATGCAATAAAAACTATTCTATCTCTCAAATTGGAGCAAACAATAACAAAATTTTATAAACATTGATTGAGCGATTTCAAAGATTACCGTGAATACATCTTGAGACAAGATTTTTATATATTAAGACTAGTAGTATAGTATTTACTTACAGGGCCTGGTAACTTTGGATTGGAACACTCAGTCAGTGGTTTTGGAGAGCCAAGTTCTGGTATATCACAGCAAGCCGATATTGGTTTCTAAAACAGGAAATGTTTGAAGGCAGAATAAGATGGGAAAAATTAGAACATAAGTAATAAAACAAAAGTTAAATATTTACACCAATAACTATAGCACTTAAGTTATATTTTGTGATAGATATTATATAGCAGGAAATATAATCCAAATATTGAAAGTACAATATTTTTTAATGAGTGTAAATTAAATGGTAGTTCTAATGTAAATATAATGGTGCAGATGAATGCACATTAGTTGACCTATCTAACGAGTTCAACAACAATTAACCACGATGGTTTTGAACCGCGTGGAGGTCGAGCTGATTTGGTATTACTAGCAATGAGGCTATCAGATCTCATTACTACCAATTCTTTTTCTTTCGATAGTTCAACATAATATTTTAAATACATTCTCGGGACTTAATGTAATGAAAAATTTGCAAGTAAATAGTAACTACATTCTTGCTTCGTTATTGCCGACGTTCTGACATGGATTTCACCACGTAGTGGTTACGACAGGATTCGCGTTAAGTCCCGATAGTGTATTTAAAATATGTGTAAACACGTATTGTTTACATTACATTTAAGTTTAAAATTAACTTTAACATTTTAAGTTTTATACTAAAACCAATTTTAATAATATTAGTGTGGAATTATAATAAGTGCCACTCTAGTTACCGGGTACTCAAGCTAGTATACTCTTTGTTATGAATAATTAAGGAAGAAACATTTGGAGACAACCCAGAATACCCAAACCGAGCCAATTTAGAAGAGTTCGTTTCCGAGTTAGACCTATCAGGAATAGAATACTCATTTTATACAAAACAACGTGACCACTGTGCTACAGAAGTCGTTAACTGCCAAAGATTAAAATCGTCTTTGTACATTATGTTGAAAATTAATTGTTCTTAACACTATGTTTGTGTACAGTAAAGAATAAAGAAAGAAAATGGCGAAGAAAACGTATTAGCTACAAATAAAGTAAAATTCCTTCTTATCAAGAAGAAGATTTTAAAAAGCAAATTGGCTATGTCTTACATTGTATATCATTATGCAATACAAAAATGTTTCTTTTTATAAAATTAATTTACTTACTAGAGTTGCTCCTTTCTTTCTAGCTTGTACTTCGATTACATCAGCTTTTACGACCTAAAATTAAATAAACATTAATGTTTATCGTATTATAAATTAGACAAATCATCATCTAAATTTAGTCTACCTGCTTAAATTGGAGAAAACATGGATAAAACTCCTTCAGTGATTCCAAAACTACTATGAATAGACAGAAAAAAAAAATGCTCTGATATTTACAAGTTGTATCTTATAAACTATATATCTTTATTTCAACTAGTGTTTAAAGTTGTAGGCAAAGGAAACTAAGGGAAAGTAAGTATGATTATATAATGTGAGGCAAGAATTACTGTCTAATTCATTAATAATTATTATTTCTTATTACAAATAAATACGATCCATTTTTGCTAGTAACAATTTACTTAAAGTTTGAAGTAACTCTATCACAGTTTGTTAGTGAAATAAAACAAATCACTTTATTCCCTCTATTTTAATTTTAAAAATCCACCTTAGCAAAGTGGTATAATTCCACACAGTATTTTTCAGATTCATAAACAAAGTACGGTTTCTATTTCCACGTCAGATCATATTTGATGTGGATATAGGAAATCGTGTGCCAATGACCTTACATATATCAGTACATTGACTACTTCGTACACTATTATAACTGTCTTTTGTCTTTGTCCACATGCAACGTTGTCAGATGGGTTATTTGATTTCTACCCAAATATGATATGTTTTTTTTTTCAAATTGATATGATGTTATTAATCTCAGTCCAATCAACTTGTAACGGGTTTCCCTATATTTTATGAGCTACGTAAAAGAAACGCTATTCTCTACAACTAATTTCTTCACCTCACGTTACTACCTACATTGATGACACATATACTCTATGAATTTATATATACTACTATGCAGTTTATAAACACCAAAATTAAAAAAAAATCCCAAATTTCTCCACGTCTATTTAATTTTTCCATAAGAATTTCCTTAACAATTTAATTTCACACAAAAAGTTATTACCCAAAAATGCTAAAAATAATCTGGCAACCCTATCCACATGAATAAGGGCTATAGAATGGAACCTTTATGTTAATTCATGATATGTTCCATCTATATTTTAAATATCATTCGAATCAGTTGAGTGTTTAAGCGTAATTAAGCACGTCTAAATATCAACTTTCACATTTATATTAGCAAAAAAATTTTCAAAAAGAGAATATATGTTCACTTACTGATATAATTAAAATTAATGCGAAATATAATTTATTCATTTTTGCACTGTCAATAACACACGACTCTCACTGCACAGGAATGTATGTATATAAACAAACATTTGTGCAGTATTGAGTATATATTATTAGAATTATCATTATAAATAAGAAATTATCAACAATAATGTCAAAGGTGCGACATAACGACATTCAATATAATTATATATCATGTTTTGAAGCAGTTTATCAGTGGAATTAAAAAAGGTAATGAAATATTTGTATTTCTCGAGAAATGGACAGTGAACGCAAAATATTGCGAATGTTACTACAAGTAGAATTGTTTGTAGAGTGTATTCCAAGAAATAGTAACGTTATTAGTTTATTAGAATACATAGTCGATATAAGGAAAACAAAACTTTTTTTTTATAATAATATTGATTGTCGCAAGTTCGATACCCGCATTATATAAATATTTGTAGTTGATTAGTGTTTTTTTTTTACAACACAGGGGGCAAACGAGCATGCGGCTCACCTGATGGTAAGTGACTACCGCCGCCCATGATCACCCACAACACCAGCGGCATTGCAGGTGTGCTGGGTGTGTTTGCTTTTTTAAGCAACATGGCAAACAAACTTCTTCTTCTTCCTACCCTTATCCCAATTATTATTTGGGGTAAACTAATTGTTAAAAATAATAAATTAATGTTTTTTATTATTATATTGTAAATACAGAGATCATTTACATATACCTAAATATATATTTAAGAGTCTTTTTTAAATTGTTTTCTCCCATTTCTTTTGAAATTAGGGAGTTTAATATTTCAAAATAAAATGTATATATTAAAAAGAAATTATCTTTGTGCTCTTTAAGTTTAAACGTCACTTTTAATATAGTATTTTAGAGTAAGAAATACAGATTACTAATTAGTAATATCGCTACTAGTTTTTATTTGCGAGTCGCGATTCGCTTTACCGGGTTAAAGCTGTCATATGTATGTCTCTTGTTTGAAATATAATATGTATGTCGAATTTGATAATTATTAGTTGGCTGGGACAATAAAAACCCAAAAAACAAACAATATATTGTAAGAATAATTTACATTGCACCTGGTTGTTGTGATTTTTGGAAACTAAATATACAAAAGCAACGAAGAGCATGCAAACAAGACAGTCCGATTCGAAAGTGTGCTACAAAATTTACTTACAAGCTCAAAGATGGCGCTACGAGTTGTAAAAGAAACAAATTTTATATTGTTATTTTATTTACTAATTATTGAATATAGATAATTTATTTTATGATAGTATAAATATAATTGACAATGAATTTACTAAGTATTTTTTTAATGATAATGGAATTGTGACCCCGCCTGTGCTAACAGTATACACTGGTGAGGCACCAGTGAGGGACGATAGGGGAAGATGAAGTAGGTCAGTTACCTCATCGAGGCAAAAATTCAACAATAAATCAATCACCTGATAGGGTATATCGTTAGAAATGGGTTTATTAAGCCATTAGGTTTAATAATCTCTTTCCCGCCCAATCGTTGGGTATGGAGACATAATAAGTTAGGTTTTAGGTGATGAGTGTCATAGTATATTCTGTGATGCCCCTGGCGTAGTTTATGTCTATAAGTGATGCTTACTTTTTTCATTATAATTTTTTTATGAATCGACATTATTGCTATGGCGTAATGATTCATTGAATTAAGGTTTCTTGAGTTTTAGGATTCTTTGTGGTCTAACGAATTTTTAAATCACGAAGAATTAAATGACGAGGATCGTCGATGTAATTAAAGCTAAAATAACACTAAAATAGTTTCTTATTTTAGTGTTATTTTAGCTTTACTCATATCGCTTAAATAGTATACATTATTGACAAGATTTATTTAATACAAGAAAAATATCCATTTTATATATTTCAGATCAATGTTCATAAAATTATAATCGGACTTCACTTATGTAAGTTCGTCCAATTGTTCAATTTATTATTATTATGGTTAATTAATAAAATAATACTACACGAAGACATTGGATGCGGAAGTTTATCACACTACCTTATTTTCCAATCGTAGCTAGTTCGTTTCATATGCAAAACAACTGTTTACATAAATTCTTCTGTTTATTTAAGTACATAATTATAACTTCATATTTAATTACTATGTTTAAATTTCCAGTAATAATAAACAACATTAACAATTATTAAAACACTTTAAAGTACTTAGTCTTGACCATTATTTTTACGAGTATAACTAAATATTTCGCAATACTCATATATATATGTTTAACCGACTTAAAAAAGAAGGTTCTCATTTCTGTTGTATTTTTTATGTTTATGTAAGAACTCCGTTACTTATAAACCAATTTGGAAAATTATTTTTTTGTCTAAAAGGATATATTATACTTACAGATTAGTCCCATAGAAATTTTATCAAAATTCTTTGAGTAGTTTAGTTTGTAAAATAAATGTAAGTAGTTTTGCCACAATTGAAGTCGGTTTACTTTGTGGTCAAAATGTGTGTCGGTTTGTGGAACAAAATCTTTTCTTTTTAAGATTTTGTTCCACAACTTTTTAAGATTATATACCTCGTAATACTCCTGTGTATTCATTTAGGTCACTCTTCTGGCATTTTTTTATCTTGTCTCTTGTTATCTTCTTATCTCTTTACCTAATTTTTTTTCACAAATTACCAAACAGCATTATGTAAATAAAAATCCATGTCAACCGTTTTCGTGTGATGTCATGCAAGTTAC
Organism: Galleria mellonella; assembly: GCF_026898425.1. NCBI lineage: Eukaryota > Metazoa > Arthropoda > Insecta > Lepidoptera > Pyralidae > Galleria > Galleria mellonella. The sequence goes on from NW_026442119.1 coordinate 11,301,839, forward strand.
GAGTAATTCTGTAGGTCATAACTAAAGGCCTAACTTGTTGATGGATAAGCCTGGCTTGTAAAGCTGTGGCCTGATTGAAGCGGTTTTTAATTTTAATTAATAAATGATTATCATTTCAATTTGTTACAAATCCGACGACCGTTTATTTTTTGTCCTAGAGCAGTGATTCTCAACCTTTTTTTTTGTTGCGGCACATATTTAACGATTTCAAAATTTGACGGCACACAAAGAAAAAGATAAAAATTATTTACTTACTACAACACACTGTATAAATAGTTTATGACAAAAATTTTAAATATTTGCAAAATTTGGCGGTACACTTTTAAAATTTGGCGGCACAAGTGCCGCGGCACAGTGGTTGAGAATCACTGTCCTAGAGTGCAGGAACAAACAATTTGGCGCATCTCCTAGTCAGATGGCGTGACGATCGAGGAAAATTGCTAGGAATGATTGGGTGAGTGTGAATAATATATATTTCTACTAATTATGTTAATTTATATTATTAGGTATATTTAACTTTTTTGTATAATATATATTAGTCACTACTACCATCAAACGCTTTTTGTTTTTACCTAATGTTTACCTGTTAGAAAACGCTATACGGCATTAAGATCGCCATTTGTACAAATTTTATTATGCAATAAAAAAGAAATAAACAAATTCAGATTTGAGTAAAATTAATACAAATTAAAAATATTTTATTAATATGAATTTTTTTGTTGTTGTTTCAATTATAAAATTGAAAAAAAAAACAACAGTTGTGTTTCATGTCCGTTCTTCTCAGCCGGATAGTACTTAATAAAAAAAATACTATTAAAAAATACTTATTATTAAATATATTTGAATAAAAATTATTTCTTATTATATTGCTATATATTATTTTTTGTAAATTTCTACTGATTTGGAAATAGCACAAAAACAAAAAAAATCCTTATAATATTTTGGACACTTTTTTGTGATAAAACAAAAAGGGGTATTTACTTGTATTATAATTGTATGTCTAACCGGATTGACTTACGTGTATTTTAGTCGAGAAATTCTCTTCAAGGTTAATATATATTTAGAAATATCAAATAAATGAATAAAATTAATAAATGTTTATGAACATAAATACACAATCGGGACGCCGTACCTACGTACCTGCTTCTTTACTGCCCACGTTTAAATATTACACATATTTTAAACAACGCGAAAGTTTAAAATTAAACGTTTTTTTTTTTGTTTGGTGTTGTGTAATGCCGAATAAATATTTTACTATTTTATTCTAAACATTTGTAAAATTCTTTTCCGCTAGATGGCTAACATACACACTGTAGCTGTACATAGACAATTTACGCCGCTTTTACGCCCAAGAGGCACGCACAAGACGTGCAGTGATCACTTATTGGGCGGCCCATACGGTTTATGTGCCGTAAACCCGACCATTGAACGAGACGAGTGGGATTTGCCAATTATGAGATAAGACGTTGACGCATTTCTGTCACTGTTTGACTATTTGACTAGAAATGATCATTAACATTACACTTTTAGAAGTTATTTACATTAACATATAGGTTAAAATTGTTTTTATTAATAACTTTTTAATAAGTGTTCTACTAGTAAAATTGAATATTTATCTCAGAGAAAATAGGTTAAAAAAAAAGTTTATCAACATTTTTTATTTTTTTATCCTTCTTTATCGATTTTCATTTTTTTGAGAGAAGTGTTCAATTTCACTAGCAAAATATTCTATAAAAGGATGCAAATGATTTTGTTTTCACATTGTATAAAGAAATCACAACATAGGCCTTTTCTAAAGACAGCTATTGAGGAGAGGATTTGTCAGTAGTCGCCATGCTTGGCAGGTGGGTTGGCAACCGCAGTTACGCTTCTGTGAAGTTTTAGGAGGGACGTTGCTGCTCATCTCTCGACCATTAATTTCACTTACAAATGTCAATATATACGATAGCAGTTTGATTTATTCACAGTTTCAAGGGATTGTAGATTTGAGTATTATGTAGTATTATTATGAGTATGGGATTATATATTAATTTCAGCTCGATACCACCACAAGTTTCTGAGAAAAAAGGGTCCTGACAGATCAACAGATAAACAATAAAGTGGTCCTGTACCTACAGATTTCCTTTTTCCTTTTCAGGTACGGAACCTTAAAAATGATATGATGGATCACTATAATAGATATATATATATATATATATATATATATATATATATATATATATATATATATATATATATATATATATATATATATATTAATATAGAAGTCAAAATTGTATTTTTTAGTATTTTTGTCTGTTTATCTGTACGTATGTTTGGTGTTCCGACATCACCCAAAAACTACCGCGCCAAATTGTATTGATGTCATCGAATTTCACAGTTATGGTCAAGTCAATTCAATTTTATTTTCCAGTGTTCCAGAATTGGTCTTTTTTTATTGGTTTTCCTACTTCAGAAATCCACTATATTCATTTGCAGGCAAAAGTTATTCAATTTTATAATAACTAAAAAATAAAATTGCTTCGGAACGAAGGCGCGTACCTCATATGTAGTCAAGGAGATATCTCAACCCCAACTCTTAGATTATATGCACCCATTACATTTACGACTCGTAAACGTACTACAAGAATCGTTACTAGAGACGAGTCAGTAATGTCTTTTTTATATATATAGACATCTGTCTATACATTAATACTGCAAACAAATTCTAGTAATTTAAGATTTTATTAAACTGATATCAAAATAAGGATTTTAATAGATTAAACTAGTGTGGATATAACACAAAGTTACTGGATTAAAGAAATTAATAAAATAAAAAACAGTATTGAGAAAGATATCGTTTAACATATTTACAAAAGTACAGTTGAATTTACAATAGAATACTTTATTTGCTTTGAATAGGTAATGACAAGGTTTTTATACAATACGAGTACATAAACAGTTCCATATTCAGCCAATATTAAGCATGCAAATTATAAATTAAGTCTTTTTTAGAGATTTCATCTTTTTGAAGTTGTTTTAAAATGATGTTTATTTAAATTAATAAAATTATTATTATTTTCATAAGGTAAGGTCTTAATATTTTATCTAAAAAACGTAACGAAAAAAATCCAAATTCAAAAGAAATCAAAAATAAAAAAAAAATTACTTTGGTATATAAAGTACAACAAATGCTATTAATTTTTATTATACTTTATTAGACTACAAGCGGTGTCCTATAGCTTTAAGTGCTTAATTTATAATATAGAGTATCTTATTAAGTTAATGTTGGATAGTTTGTGGTTTATTCTACGAGTATGTGTCAAACTATAATGAAATGTATTCAGACATTTAAGCATAATTAAGTAAAAGCATCTAAGCATCTAAACATTCAAATATCTTAATAAATTCTCACATTAATAGTATTGGTACGTTTGAAACGTTCAAAAAGAGAGCATATTCATTCTTAAAAGATCGGTAGTACACCTGCAATTATTTTGATGTTGCGGGCGGCAGTAATTACTTACCATCAGCTGGGCCGCATGCTACCCCCTACGTTATAAAAATATAAGATTTTAGCTATTTTCATATTCTTTTAACCGTTTGTAAAAACGTCGTAACATTCTTACATAAGCTTTTACGGACATGTCTACTTATATTCCATTTTTCACAGGTCGAAGAGATTTTTAGATTATCTGTCCTTCACGTAGACTAGTTCCGCTGCTGTAAACATTCTTTTATGACAAAATATATTTAATATTTTACAAATACAAGGAGTAAGAAAAATATAAATAAGTATTTAAAATTATTCATATCAATTGTACTTAAATACGAATTTGTTTATATTTAAACATTTTAAAATGTTTTTATAAATTATTTACCAGAGGGAGACTTTGTACAAAAGTCGTTTTCTTGGGCACTTCTATCCCATTCGTGTTTCTACTATGAAGTAGTTGTATTTACATGACTGTGTTTCAGTTTGAAGAGTGGGATATGGCAGTGAATTTACAGGGTACAGAGGAATAACACCTGAATCCTTAGGAATGGCAACGCATGGGGGGTATCATGGGCGAAACAGTATATTCTGTTATGTCCATGGTACTGCTCATGTCTATAGGCGACGGTTACCACTTTCCATTAGCTGAGCTGTCACCTTGTTTGCCATTCTAAGTTGCATAAAAACAAAAAAAGAATTATTTTAAGTACTTATTTTAAACATATTATATTACAGTTCTTGAAAGAATTAGGGGATGAAATGATGATGATGATTAAAAATAGTTTCGATTTTTTCCTTCTTTTTTAAGAAATTTGGAATAAGTAAATAAGCTTACGGTCCATTTGATAGTAGGCATGAAAATAAACATAATAGAAAATAAAAATTTTGGTTATCAGGAAAAATAGATTTATCCGGTTAATCTAGAACTGCTCGTTTCGTTTTACAATAGACTATCCATTACTGTTAACTGTCCTATAATAGTGTAACCTTATGGTTTTAAAAATAAGGGACAGAGATTAAAAATAAGAAAGAAGGGCCAGAAAAGGCGCTTTACCCGAACCTACACAACTATATACTTATGACAATTTCATATAACTGGCATATCTCATGCTACTGAGTACTTAATAAACTTGAAAGTGATATTGTTTTCTGAAATATGAATAAACTTACCACGACAACAAATAATTAGATAATGACACAAGAAATTTCCTTTAAAAATTAAAAGGGGACGTAGAAAGAGTAAACACGTTTTAAATCCGACCGTGAACTTATTAAAGCGTTGGTCATTTGATCTTGAGGTGTTGAGTGTATTCGTATGTGAGACGTGGGCGCCACTCATCTCACTCCTATCATGTATGTCTCCTTTTGTTTGCTCGTCGTCTCGCGGCCTGTAGACGCCAGTTGGATAGGTTAGAAAAAATAGTACTAAGTTTTCGTGTGGGAGGGAGAAGGAATTGTTAGTATTGGGAACTAGCAATCCCATTGCTAGCAATTTTGCCCTGTCATGTCGAACTCTACGCAGTTTACCCTGGAAATCAGCGTGGTTAATTTTTGACTAACCAGCTTTCATTCTCACCTATTTCACCTGATGCTTTACCAGCATATACGGTAGCGCAGAAGGGTTACCTTATTATTACCATTTTTTAAAAAAGTACTCGTATGAGTTTTTGTTATTAAAAATAATATAACTCCAGAAATAGAATGAGAAATTTTAATCGAGTTACAGTGTATAATTAAATGCGAAGGTATATTAAACAGAACGATAAGGATAAGCAATACAGAGCAGAAATCTTATAATAGTTTGGATAGACATTTTGGATAAAGGACTCCAAATTTATCTATGACACTTCCATTGTTCTAAGTCCTTTTATCTGTTTGCAGCGATTTCCTATTTCTACAATTCTGATACTTACTCAGAATTGTAGAAATATCTTAGTCAATATCTTAAAATATATATATATGTTTTATAAAAGATGGAAGGTGCACCTGCCTATATTAATGGTATAAATGTAGAGCACCAGTGGAAGATAAAACTATGGAAAGAAAGAAAAAAAATATTTTTATTGAAGTAAACTTAGATTAAAGCATTTTTTGAATAGTCATTTTTCATTACCGTCCATTCAGAACGCAATTTCAGCTAAGAAGAACGAGCAAGAAACTCAGCTGTTGCTTTTTTTCAAAAAGTTTAACTATAAATGATAATGAATATGTGTGAATACAAACTACTAAGCAGTATCAGATTATAAAATTATATTTTTTATTATTGCAATTTAAAATTATTATTAGAGAATAATGTCAGGCACTGCTTATGTCTATAGGCCACGGTTGCAACTTTCCAGGTGCGCTGTCAGCTTGTTTGTCATTCCAAGCTGTACGAGTATAAGAAAGCTCAGTTAGCCCTTCGATGTAAATTTAGTAAATTAATCACGATGATTTTCAGGAGTGACCGTGTTAAAGTTGACTTAACACATTACATTAAGATATTGCTAGCATAATGAAATAGTGTCTAAATTACTATGTTAACACTGAAATATTATAACACCAGAGGGAGACTTTGTACAAAAGTCGATTGCTTGGGTACCTCTGTCTCATTCGTGTTTCAACTGTAAAGCAGTTGTGTTTGCATGGCTGTGTTTCAGTTTGAAGGGTGGGATATGGCGTGAATTTACTGGGTACAGAGGAATAACACATGATTCCTCAGGAATGGCAACGCATGGTGTGTATCATGGGCGAAACAGTATACTCTGTTATGTCCATGGTACTGCTCATGTCTATAGGCGACGGTTACCACTTTCCATCAGGTGGGCCGTCAGCTTGTTTGCCATTCTAAGTTGTATATATATATATATATATATATATATATAGAATAAAATTCTTTATACATATAATTAATACTTATTGTTTATATTATAATTACTGGGCGTGGGTCTTTCATCGTAAGAACTAAGTTCGTTAATACTAGGCTAATACCCTCCGCATTGTTTTTTTGTTAGTTGGGTGGATTAGTAATTTTTATTTTAATATTTTCTTTCTTGTTTTTTGCCTCGTTCCATTTGTCGTACTTGCCAGGTTGTTGGGCACGAAATAGTGTGATACGTAATACTCCTACGCCGTCCCCATGTGTGTCTTCTATAAAACTGATCCAGTTGTTTTGATATCGTATCGATCAAATTCGGCGAACATCTGCCTCTAACAAGGGTATATTACAAACCATTATTTTCAAAGAAGTTCAAAGGAACAACATTACAACTCAAATTATAAGGAAGTTTTACCTATCTGTATTTCCAAATCTCTATTGTGAGTATTATTGTTGTTTAATTTCTAAAAATACTTCACTACCCTACCGTTGCTAATGTTGTAAATGTGAAAATGAGTTTGTTTGTTTTCTCTTAGCGCCTTAATGGCTTAACCAATCACTTACCACCAGGTGAGGCCCATGCTCGTTTGCCCCCTGTGTTGTAAAAAAAAAACGTACAATATGAGATGGAAAAGGACATAGGCTACTTTTTGTCCGGTCAGTGAACATAATCCGGTTACGCAAAGTCGTGGTTAATAACTATTAGCATTATAATTCTTTTGTTATCTCTTAGCATCTTACCGACTTAGCAAATTGTTATGAACGACTACTCTTCATCATAATCAATCAATATATTTCTATTCGACGCAGACAAAACCTAGTAGCATAGTAATAATTTAATATGTTAATGGAGTAAATATTTACTACTAATCATCTTTATTTTAGTATTAATACTAAACTTAATATTAACGTGATTTTAAATATCAACAAATTTTGACGAAAATTTTTGACGTAATATCAAAAGTTATCGATATTATAAAATTACATTATTGTTTCAGTGTTATTTTATTAGTTTTTGCGAAATTCATAACTGTAATATTTTGGAGGGAACAATAAAATATTTTTTTTAATGAGTGATAATGAAATTATTACCCCACCTGCAAAATTACTAATAATACGCTGGCAGGGCATCAGTGATAGATGACAGATGAGGATGAAATAGGTCAGTTTTTTTAATAGATGATAATGGAATGGTAGCCCCGTCTGCGCTAACGGTATACGCTGACCGTGATGGGCTAACTGACCGACGCAGGTCAGTTAGCCCATCGTGATAATTTCCACTAGAAGTAATCACGATGGTTTCCAGTAGAACCGCGTGGAGGTCGACCTGATAGAGTATGTTGCTAGCAATAGGTTAGTTAGATTAGGGTATATTGCTAGAAATGGGACTGTTAGGCCTACATTACTAATAATCTTTTCTCAGCATTCATTACATCTTATATTTTTTTTATACAACTTAGAATGGCAAACAAGCTGACGGCCCACCTGATGGAAAGTGGTAACCGTCGCCTATAGACATGAGCAGTACCATGGAAATAACAGAGTATACTGTTTCGCCCATGATACCACCATGCGTTGCCATTCCTGAGGTTCAGGTGTTATTCCTCTGTATCCTGTAAATTCACGCCATATCTCACCCTTCAAATCGAAACACAGCCATGCAAACATAACTGCTTCACGATTGAAACACGAATGGGACAGAGGTACCCAAGCAATCGATTTTTTACAAAGTCTCCCTCTGGTTTCAATTGTAAATATTTGTAAAAAAATTGTATCACGTGCGTAGATTTATACTTATATATTTAGACATATAAAGTAGAATTTCAGATAACATTTCAATGCCGTTACATCTCGGCTGTAACGTTACCTGTTAAGTATAATATTATGTTCTGATAAGATAGTTTCGGTGTATTGCTTGACTTTTATAGGGAATCGTTGTGAATTTTCATATAGGTATGTATACTATTCTACCTTAAACAACTATAAGAGCGAGTGAGTTTCCTGTCTAACTACCTACTTGGAACAATATTCAGTATCTTTTAGTAAACAGACTTAATATTAAATATTTGAGATTGTTTGTTATGTAAATTATGCAGTTTAAATCTATTTTTGAATTTCTGTGGGTACAGTTCACAAAGAATATTATATATTAAATTAAAACGTATAATGTGTCTAACTTTATAAAATAATCGAACTATTCAATTGTACATTATATCCTCTTTCAAACACCCAACTTCTGTTTCACCGATCGTTACAAACTTTAGGAAAATCATTTTATACTTGAAGCCTGTTATAAAAATATTTTTAAATTTTCATACTTATTATAACACTAAATGTAATCGTGACTTTGTCCACGTGATTGAGATATGTAAATTGATTAGAGTACATAGTAGTCTGTGTCAGTCTTTATTGCTACGTCTTAACGGCTCAACCAATTGATATATATATATATATATATATATATATATATATATATATATATATATATATATATATATATATATATATATATTAGCATTTAATTGTCCACTGTTGAACATAAGCCTGTCTTTGGGGGGTTTTGCCAGTAGTTGCCACGCTTTAGAGATGTTTTAAGAGAGACACTGCTGCCCATCCCTCGCCTTCCCTTAATCGCCTCTTACCCACGGGAAAGAAGGGAGTAGCCTATTCTATGCCGGGACAACATGGCCGTAATACAATATCTACGTACTGGTTCAAAAACAAATATTTTAAAAGTCTATTATTGAAAAAATAATATTGAACAACAGATTTTAAATATATTTGAAAATAGATATCCGACCGACATGGGGAATATCGAAATTGGTGATCTTTTTTCCAATCTTCAAATGAATTTAAGACATCGAATCGGTATTCATATTACCCACGCTTACCAAGAAATAATAAACAAACTCATTTTCCCATTTTTAATATTAGTATACATTCATATTACGGCCCGTTATGGTTCATTGATGATGAATGAGTCTGAATAAATTGTATAATATTCTTGTATTGATTTTATAATAAACCAAGACCTGTTAAACTTAACAAAAAATAATAATAACATCACTGCCAAAAAGTTCTCGAGAGTAGTGTTGTTATTAAATTTATGTAAACTTTGCATTTTTTCTTTAATAACACACGGTTTCCTTTTAAAGTTATTTTAAAAAGGTGAAACTTCTTAATCCGATGATATTTATCTCTTCTAATATTATGAAGCCCGTTCGTGTGAACAGGCCACCCCTTTCTTTCACGTGGGTGTCATAAGAGGCGACTAATCCCTTTATGGTCAAGCAGCAGCTTCCCTCTTAAAACATCCCCAAAACTTACCTGTGATTGCCAGTCCGCCTGTTAAGCGTGGTATCTGACAAAGCCCCCTTATGGGGGAAGCCTGTGTTGAGCAATGGACAATTAAAGACTGATGATAATTCACTGTTTGATTGCGGCTTCTTTATTGGTCGTGTGGTCCCGGCATAGAATAGGCCATCTCTACTTATCTCGTGGCTCATAAAAGCCGACTAAGGAGGGCAAGGGATGTACAGCAGCGTCCCTCTTAAAAACATCTCTAAAGCCTGATTGCGGTTGCCATTCTACCTGCCAAGCAACAACAGGTAAAACCCCCCAAGAGGGAGGCTTATTTTCAGCAGTGGACGGTTGGGGGATGACGTTGATTGTGGCTTCTTGATAATTTTCATTACAACGACTATATTATTCAAAATATTTTTGTTTCCGCTGATTAGAATGTTTTTATTTAATTCCACTGCCTTTAAACAAAATAATTCTTTTGACCAACCAGTGATAAGAACTTTCGCAAAATAACATTTACTTCAGTATAATATTTTACTAAATATTTGTACTTTGTTCCACTGTCTCTACCCGGGACAGGTCGCGTGTATAAATAATAAAATGTTTTAATTATTTCTACACGCGACTGGTCCCGTATTTAAAAAAAAAAAATAGATTTTTTTATATACGCCCGACTTAATGGTTGAGGGATCGGCAACAGCGTTCCTCTTAAAACATTACCAAAGCCTAACTAAGATTGCCAACCCGCCTACCAAGCGTGGCAACTACTAGAAAAATCCCCCAAAGGGGACAATTATGTTCAGCAGTGGACAGTTAAAGACTGATATGATGATAATACTTAATGGGATATTCATGCTATATGACCGCATTTCGTAAGGCATATTAGGAGCCAACGTCACTTGGAATAATTTAGTTTGTTATTGATGTTTCCATATTTATTCTTAAAAATGTATAAAGATAAATAGCAAATCGAATATAACTGTGATTTTTTGTTTTTCTCTCTTGAATAAAGTTTGTATTGTATATATGTATAATATTGTGTATAATACTGAACTGTGATACACCTATTGTGCAGTGATTTGTATTTTATTTTACTCCCATATTGGTGCAGTGTTAATTTTGTTAAGAGAGTTATAATAAACAATTACAAACGTTACGTATATCAAGAGAAAAAAACCAATATCGAATTGAAAAATTCTTACTGAAAACGCAACAAAAAATGTGACATTTAGATACCTAATTATAATTCGTAAAATTGAAATGCAAACTATGTTAGTCGTATTCCGGGTCCGATTAGGGCGGTGGGCGGCATAGGGCGGCGGCGCTAACGGCGTATATAAACCGAACGCCGGCAGGGCGGCACAACACTTGTTGCCGACAGTCGCGAGCGTCGCTGTTGCCAGAACTACATCCCAACTACAGGTAAGTTTTATGAACATTATTAAACTTGGCGATAGTCTTAATTTTTTCTCGGATCTTTTTATGTAAAAGCATAAGTGTGTGTTACGATAATAATGATTTAAAAATGGAATGATATCTTTTTTTTTATTTAAACTTTATAATTTTTACATTTTTAAAGGTTTCGTAAATATAAATTAAATACATTTAATTAAAAACAATTTAATGTGATAAATAATGTACATTCGGATTTTTATCAATACAGATTTAATAAAAAAAAAATTGTTATATTATCATTATATTTACTATAATTACAATGATAATATAAACGACAAAAGTACGAGAATTTATTAATGTAAGTAAATTTCTGTTATTTCATATTATATATATATTTCGCATATTTCTATTATTGGTATTGCATTAGAAATTTTTACGTCTGAATATTTAAAATAATTAATTATACGGGAAATTTTCAGCAAAAATAATGCGATTGAAGTCCATTGAATTGTGTTTATCTCGTTATCATTACTTTTTGACCTCCAGAAATGTGACCTCAGTATAAAATAATAAACAAAAGGTCTCTTCTTTCGCACGAAAAAGTAAGGAACATAATCTTCCTTAAGTAGTTCGTAAACTCCTTTACTTTGGACTTTTGTTTTTCTTATACGGTTTTTTAGATTAATAACTTTTCAAATTGCTATTAAAATGTAATAAATAAATGTCTCTCAAGTTGTCATAAAAAGGAAATAGCAAAAAGAATATAGGCGATGTTAATATTGACATTTATATATGTAAATATAAGGAAATTAAAAAGAGAAGTTAAAAAAGATGAGAAATTTCTACTGGATTTCATTATTTGCTCATCATCTCTACATCTTAATTGGCAATTTAATTATGTTACATGACATCGGTGAATACAGCTTAGTCGTCAAATTATTTATATAATTTAATGAAATAAATAAATAAATATAACAGACTAAACCATATTAATATTGTTGTTAACATACAATTTATATGTAAGTCTAAGTATACAATATAAACAAAAGGACAGAATAGTTTTCCGTAGATTAAAATGTATGTAACTATATAGTGACAGGAATGTAAATAAAATTTAAGTAGGAAAGATAAAACCAAATTAACTATAGTTTCCTTTTAGGTGAAAACATGGGTATAGTACATTATTAAATGAGTGGAGAAATAGAGTATATAATTAAGTGTGAATTTCAAATTTAATTTTTACTCCATTGGTGTTTATATGACAGTAAATTTATTACTGTTACTTACTCCGGGCACTGAGCTCGCAGCCATACAGGTTTTTATTTAATTTTATAAAAACATAAAAAAGAAATGTGCCCTTCTATATATACTAGTTTTTTTTTCTAAATAGCTACATTACAACTTATATTCTTTTTTTAAATTTTCAAAAACGAAAGGACTGTCAAAAGAAGATTCGGGTTAAATACAGGCTATGTCTTTTAACAACTGCTCTAAAGTTGCTGTAAATTCACAATAGAGCCAATTTCCCTTTCACCAAGCTCTGTAATTAATTAGAAATAATAATTACAATAAAATTAATGGAGCAACGTAGCCTAGTGGTTCACTGTTCTAACTTACAAGCGAGGTCATTAGTTAGACATTGACTGTAAATAATTCTATAATTAAATTAAATTTTCTGATAATTTTTTATTACAGTAAACATTTTTATAATCCTAAATTCTAATAAAGAAAATACTTCAATTTTTTCAATTGATAAAGTTGTTTTTATTATTAACATATAATAGCAATTATATTCGACTAAAACATTCGTTCTAATTCTTACCTAATTCTATATAATCAAATTTGAGTTTTTTTTTATACGTGGCAAACAAGCATATGGCTCACCTGATGGTAAGTGGAGATGGTAAGCCTATGAACACTAGCAATACCAGAGATATTACGCGCGCGTTGTCGACCTTGAAGAAACATCTTTACCCCCCTTTTAAAGAACCTCATGCTGTAGTTTCTTGGGAAAACCTCAGCAGGGAGCTCATTCCTTGAGTTAAACTATATCACATTCAATATATTTAAGATTCTAATCTAGTTTCATGATATTTTTGATGTGTTACAATTATAGCTTAATTTTACTAATAGAATAAAATTGTAACAAAACGATGTCTGTATATGGAAGATATTGAAGAAAAATTGATATGAAGGGTCTTAATAAGAGCAAAGGGAAAGAGAAGTCGAAACAATATTTATATATTAATAATATAATTATTAATAAATATAATTATTAATAATTAATAATAAATATAATTATTTTTTTAGAAATTTTGTCTGTCTGTCTTTTTGTTCCGGTATCACGCAAAAACTACTACATCAAATTAGTGATGCGGTTTTTATCGGAATTCATTGTTCTGTTCTTGGACGTCTAACTTAAAAACTTAAAATACTTTGGTTTATCTTGATACGTCATCCAGAAGTAATCAATTTAATTGGTTTTCCTATTTTTGAAATCTACGAGTACGAAGTAGCAGGCAAATACCTACTAATAAAGAATTATTAAAATTTCCTTTGTAAAAATATAAATAATATATAAATAATTTTATTATTAAATAATATTTAACAACTACTAAAACTTATTTACATATATCTAATTAATAAGACTTGAATGAACTTACAATTTTCCAATAAATATTTCAACTTTATAGGAACATTTCATTAAATTCTCTTAAATATATGAATGGTTAAAAATTTACATTTTTTTAATCTTAAAAATAATATTATTACAATATAATACTGGCATTATTTCTAAATACTGATCTATTTAATATTTGGATTAAAACTATTATTAAATTTCCTTTTCAAACAACCGTGTTATTTTTATTACAGTAACTGCTTATTTCAAAACCTACACTTAATACGTACAGTAAATACTGTTTTAAGTACTTCTAATGTAATATTATTATATTACAAGTACTTAGTAGTATAATATTTGTGAAAGATAATTTACCAGGTTTATTAATTTCATCAAAATAATCTCCTTAATTATGTGGTTCTCAAGTATAACATAATTTAGTATATTTTATACTCAAGTGAAAAATCTTCATATACTACTATTTATTATTTTTATTATGTATGAAAAGATTGATGAATGTGGAAGAAGCGAAAGAGGTTTGTTTGAATCGAAGCATTTGGCGTTCCATTGTTTCTGCCTACCCTAATGGGAGACAGGCATGACAGATATGTATGTATGTATGTATTATTTTTAAGTAAATAAATTTTAGCTTAAGATTTTCTTAGTAGATAAATATTATAAATTTCTAAAATCATCTTAGTGGACACTATATTTCCATATTGACATTATTTATAATATCTGTTAAGTTTCAAATAATTTTATTTAAATATAGTATACGTATTATATTAATCATTATAAACTAGAACATTAACACATTAAAAAAAATCTATTTATGGTTTATAGATGAGGCGAATTAACGTGATCGTTTAGGTAAACTATGATAATTTACTTGAGTTATCTCACTATCTTTTTTAAACCATAAACCATGCAACGCGAAGGTCTAAAAGTAAATGAACGAATGAATAATCTGTTATTGAAATTTGGAATATATGAAATATTAGAAAATATTTAAACTGCACTAATGCCGACAGTATAATTTTATTATTTTCTTTAAAAATAAGGTAAACTTTTTACGTAGCATCCTAGACTTATCCGCTAGAATCTATCTAGAAATGGTAACCGTCGTCTATAGATTTGAACAGCATAATGGTCATCACAGAACACACACAGTAATATCTGACTTATTTGATGTATAAGTTACATCTCTACAAGATGCAAGAATATCACACTAATATTGTGAAAAGGGAAGTTATTCCTTACAAATATGGGTCAAAATATAAAAACGATTTCGATCTTTAGGGTCACGTGTTCCATTTATGATTTATAAGTTATTTACTTTCACGACCAGTATTAGTAGATTTCACATTCTTCTATTTCCCTTCCTGTTACACCTCTCAATATTAATGCATTCCAGGCGAACACATACATACGTGATATGTCAACATATTTTTATTTATAATTACACCTCTCCATCTAAAGGTTGCCGGGAATAGATTACTTTTGTCAATATGTTTTCTCAGTGTGATTTTTGTTGTAATATTTCTTTGTGTTTCTACTAACTGCTGTAATCTTTTAGAGCGAATAATAAAGATTATCTATCGATCAAGATATCTACTAATATTATTATTATTATTTTGAGAGAGTAACAATATTGAGGTTTATGTATTTGTGAGGAAACCATAAAGTGCTTTTATTTATTTTCTTTTATTCTACATTCTATTTTCTACGGCATACATATTTTTTTTAGAATTGCATTTGATAATGATACATATGTAATTATTAAATTTAATGTAACATCATTTTATCGATAGTGCATTATTTGTCAGTATTAAAAAAGTCTAATTCTTATGTCAATACATTCAGACACAATTATTTGAATTGATAAGACTAATTGATAAGTTATTTCGTCTAAATAATTAAGTAGATTATTAGCAAATGTAAATAATTTTTTTTTTTAGAATGACGCTATGCTTGATTAACAATGATTTTACCATTTTTTGGAGCGTAACTGTATTAGATTGAACATATTTGAGTTCATTTTCATATATATCTATATACAAAAAAGGGACATTAGAGTTTTCAGTTTATTTAAATAGGGACTTTAAGATATTGATTAGCCAAAAATGCGACATGCGGCTCATAGATGTTTCTTTTGCATTCTACGTACAATTTCATTGGCAATTAACTTTAGCCACAAGATTAGACCATAGCGTAAATTAGACATAACATAAGAAAGAAACACCATTATGGTACCTACCTTTCTTAAGTAGTAATAATAGTATTAAATAATCCACAACGAAAAAGGCAAAGGAACTAAGCCATATAGCCTGATCTTTAGTAAAAATGTCTGTAGCCATGTTTTAAAAAGGTAAATTTGCCATATATTTTTCAAGATTATTTAAAACTAGCGGCCCGTCCCGGCTTTGCATGAGTGGATATTTTTACATTTTAAAAAGTGGCCATTAAGGCTGTATACGCGACGGAAGCTTAAAAATGGAGTAACTTCTCCCGTTTTACCAACATTTCCCTTCACTGCTCTGCTCTTATTGATCGTAGCATGATGAAAAGTATATTTTAACCTGCCTAGGAGTATAAAGAATAATTGTACCAAATTTCGTTAATATTCGTCGAGTAGTTTTTGTTTCTATAGCGAACATACAGAAAGACTGACAAAAATTTTACTGATTGCATTTTTGGCATTAGTATCGATCACTAATCACCCCCTGATAGTTTTTATTTTGGAAATATATTTCATGTACAGAATTGACCTCTCTACAGGTTTATTATAAGTATAGATTGCCACAAGCCATAATTCTCTTGATTTAACTGTTCTCTCAATCTTGTTTATATGTATCTATATACTTATGCGATTAAAATTTTTCTGACTGGCAACTTGTATGACTTATTTAAAAAAAAAACACTGCACATCACTTATTGATCAATTAATATTGATATAACATTAGATAATTGCTTTCTAGTCGCTAAATGAGTTATATGGACTTTTATTTGGCAAACAGTTAGGCTGAAGTGGTAATAAACAGATTCATAATAGTAATTTTAGTTCCAAAATCAATCAACAGAGGCAACATCAATCTTCAATGTTGTGTTACTCACCAATTGCTTAAAGAAAAATATATATTTATCTAAAACAATAAGTTTGATAGCAAATGTCGAGAAATTCTAAGCACTCGTAAGCTGTTTGCAAGATACGTATTCAGGGGGGCAGTGCAACAACTCACGGCAGTACACGCGCGCTCCCAAAGCACTCATTAGACGGGTAACATTATGTGTAGCAATTTATATATCACTGCAATGGACAAACTGAACACATATTCACTACTCCCATTCAAGGGTCCGCAGGTTCAACCCTTGAGGCTAGTATACGTGATCTCGAGTTACGTTCATAGCTGATTAAGCAAGATTGTTCCATTTATACCTTTAGGAACGTATCGCGATCGTCTTTTGTTGATTTAGTTAATGATGATTCACTTATTGTATCATTGACTGAATGTATCATTAGTTTTTACCCATGACTTCGTCTGCGTGATGAGAATATATTGATTTAGCGGGCTAAATAGATAAATTCTATGTGTTTCTCTATCCCAAATAGTACGTGTATATCATAGCGATTAGATGATCATTAAAGGATTGGCAGCTAGGAAAAGTTTGTATAGGAAAAAGGTTTTTTCAATTTTACTCTTTCAAAGAACTGCTCAGACTCCAACGTTAACAAACACTAAAAAATACGTACTGAATTGAGAACCTCCTTCTTTTTGAAACAGGTTGTAAATAAATCGATTTTTAGGAACAGAAGAATATTTGAAGTGGCTTAAAAAGATTATAAAAATTCCTTCACACGGGATTTTTGACAAGTTATAATCGAGTTGGGCAGGTGAAATCGCGGGAAACAGATGTAGTACTTGTTCCAGAAAATAACAAAACTGAAATGAGAAGATAAATCGTGATTTGATAATACATACCTTGGTCTAGTCACGGAAGATAAAGGCTCACGATAGCTCAGATATTTCAAAGTTTTTTATTCTTTTGATAAATGGCTACACTTTGTAATAGTTGCCTAGTTTTTTAACAAGATAAAATAATGTTTTCTCTTTTTCTTATTATAAAAAGCGATAAGTTAATGATTCAATATAAAATAGTACTTAAATACTGTCATAAAACGAACTATTATAATTTAAAGACATGTTTGACTAATAATATTTATTATTGTATACATATTATTTGTTTGTGGTATTAAAAACAATTCGATAACTGAAATTGTGATGACAGTTTGACTTAAAACCACATTATTCATATTTATGACTGAATTTACATTGTCTAGTAATAAATTATTTAAATTAATGACTCGATAACGATGTCCTACGTAAATGTAATGTTAGGGTGAGGGGTAGATAAAGATTAAATCGAGATAATCAGGTACACCTCGAACACTTTATACAACATATTTTGTTTTAATGCGTAAATCAATGAATATTTATATTTTAAAGATTTTTAAAAATTTTGGATATGTTATGGCGAAATATAATCTAAGATTGAAATATATGGACTTATACCTATGTGGTTAATATCTAGGTATTTACAATGTTTCTTGAAATAAATATATTAATTCATTTATTAATTCAACAAGTAGGAACGCTTTTTTCGGTAAGAATCGGCAATTTCAATTATTAGTCGTTGTGAAGCCTCTTTATATTTCGTTATTTTATTTTTCTATCAATAACAAATAATTTGATTTTACTTAATATTTTTTCTTAAGTACAATTGAAGTTTTAAATGTTTCTAAAGTCATTATCTACTAGTTTTCTTCACCTGCTTCTCGAAATCTAAGTTTTTATTTATATTATGTAGATTATACACACTTAGTGATAAAACATACGGATAAACGATGGAATGTTATGTAGACATATTTACGTTTATGTATTTATTTAAAAATAAATGTTATATATCACCGTGTAGTCTCTACATAGAATGGGTCACCCCTTTCTTTTTTGTGGGTATCATAAGAGGCGACTAAGGGAACTTAATGGTCAAGGAATAGATAGCGGAGTCCCTTTTTTTTAGCTTAACTGCCGTTACCAATTTGCCTTCTAATTGTGGCAACTATTGGCAATACCTCCCAATAGAGAGACCTATGTTTAGCAGTAGACAGTAAACGGTTGATATGCTATGATGATAAATGTAATATAATATAAATATTTACATTTAATTGTAAATATTTGAATTTAAATCACAGGATTGTAAGTCTAAAAGTGGATTTTGTTTCACAATACATAGTTTCCCACTCCGTAAGAAAAACAGCATTTTTGTAACTGTAACAATTAAAAAAATAATCATAATCAGCTCGAAACTAGTTTAGAATTAGGGATGCAATTGCGTAACATGATAACGTAAATACAGACGAATTGGGAATCTTCTTCTTTTGGAACAGGCTTTATTATTTATTACTTATCTACCTAGTACAAGTTTACAAGCTTTTCTTAGTTTGGAATTAAACAAAGTTTTATAAAAGACGTATAAATGTTTACATATTACTAATTAACAAAAATATTAGAATAAGACTTTTGTTTTTATATTTATTTGATAATTTCTGTTTGTATACTGAAATATATCTGACTAATATGCAATAGGCAAAGAGAAATTTGAAATATTATTGTACATTCTATCAAGAACCAAGTTCGTAGTGAAATATTCATAAACCAGATCTCTGTGATCAAATATTCACTCAATAGAAGTATTTTAGAAAATTGTTTCAATGTCTCTCTTAGTTGAACTGAGATTTATACAAAATTGTGGCATCGTTTGTTACATACATTGGGATATTCAATTCTGAGTAATATTATAAATATGGAAGTTTGTAAAGATGTTTAGATGTTTGAGTAACAAATGGTTTGATTGAATTGAATTGGTCGGAATGAAGTAGATTTATTCGCGGAAGTAACTCTTAGATTATTTATTAATCTTCAAATTGGAAGTATTTGTAATTAAATTTATAAAATTTCATTTTGAATCTTCGACATACTAGTACATTACGTTGAATAAATATTTTGTTTTCATCCATATCCAAAGAAGAAAATAGTATTATTTTACTACATAGCGATTTAACAGTAATAAATCAATCACTAGGAAATTTAGTATACATACTATATGGGGTAGACAAGAATATAGGCTACTTTTATTCTGATAAATGAGCATATATCGGTGATGCGGAAGGAGTTGCAGGTAAAAGTTAGTTATTTATTTTAATTAGCATTCCTTTCGGCAATATCCGTCTCCATTCCTCATATATCAATCTTTGTTATTTATTCCCAAAAATACATAGGAATTCCGTATAATATTCATATGCTTTAAACAGTTCTCGGTTTTGGCAGTCTCGGCGTGAATTCCCCTGCCAACCGCTTCTGTGATAAATGTAAAAGACAAACGTCGTCTATATTTCCCAACTGCGAAATACAATTTACCTTTCACATATTATCTTTTAGAATGTTGTATTTCTGACAACTCACGTGTATGCCTTTACAGATTTGACAAAAACTAACTGTGCTAGTGTTTCCTGACGATTAATTATCATGTTATCGATAGTGTTCACCCAGAATAATCTAATTAGATCAGCCTAGTATATAGACGGGGAGGCCTATATTCAGCAGTGGACAGTTAACGGCTGGTGGGATAGGAACATTCACAACATCTTTTATACATGGTATTAAAGATGTTGGACGCAATTTAATCGAATATAATCCAATAATAATCGAGAGTATCGGTTATGTGTCGATATAATCGATATTTAAATATAACTAACTATCGAGTTAGTTATATATGAATATCATTGAATTAATAATTTTTGTTTTATAAATTTATATATTGGTTAACAAAATCGATTATACAAAAAATCTATTATTTGATTTCATTACTAAACGAAGTTGTTTGTTTGTTCTTTTCAGTTTTGTTTGTAATGTTTTAAGTTTGTTTTTGTTGTTAAGCGTGTTGAGTCTCCCATCCGAGAAATAGGTATTGGAAACCCGCACGCATTCTAAAGGTAAAGGAGTTAAGGAGCAGCCTAAAAATCAACGGGAGCTGTACATATATAGCAACAGCTGAGGCGGCTCCTATTACCAGTAAAATTATTTGTTTTTTTTTTCTTTATATTAGTGATTTTTATTTTAGTTTTATTACTGATAATAAAGATTATCTATCTATCTATCAAGTCATTTCAATGATATAAAAAAAGATATTGCAAAAACAATCAGTAAGAACCTTTTTAGCGTAACTAAAATTATAATTTAGGTTTAGTTGAATCTAGATTAATTATTATTATGGATATTGAAGCGATATCAAATTCCATGGCATATTTGATGGACGTTATTAGGTAATTGGTATGGAACTGACATGGCTCCATGCAGTACATACATATGTGCGCCGAGAGGTGCCACTCACAGATACGTTATCAACATAAGTATTATTATATGTACAAGGGGTGAGCCATTCATGCCGTTTGGTCCCGGCATAGAATAGGCCACCCTTTCCTTTCCAGTGGGTGTTATAAGATGCGACTAAAGGAATTTAATGGTCGAGGAATGGGCAGCAGCGTCCCTCTTAAAACATTATCAGAAGCGTGGTAACTACTGACAATCCCTCTCAATAACAGTCTTTTTTTTTTATACAACTTAGAATGGCAAACAATCTGGCGGCCCACTTGATGGAAAGTGGTAACCGTCGCCTATAGACATGAGCAGTACCATGGACATAACAGAGTATATTGTTTCGCCCATGATACCCCCCATGCGTTACCATTCCTGAGGACTTAGGTGTTATTCCTCTGTACCCAGTAAATTCACGCCATATCCCACCCTTCAAACCGAAACACAGCCATGCAAACACAACTGCTTCTCGGTTGAAACACGAATGGGACAGAGGTACCCAAGCAATCGACTTTTGTACAAAGTCTCCCTCTGGTAAAGTCTACGGGGAAGGTTTATGTTCAGCAGTGGACAGGTAACGGTTGGTATAATAATATTAATGTATATGTACAAGAAATCCTTATTACTATTATATATTAGTGAATTTGTTTGTTAGTTACCTTTTAGCGCCATAACGTTTGAATTAATAACTAAGAAATTTGTTATACGCGTACTATAGGAGATGTAGAAGGACATAGACTACTTTTATTCTGATCAGTCATGTCCACATATCCCAGTCATGTAGACGAATTCGTGGGATACAAAAGAAAAATATACACTAATCGATAAACTCAAACCAAAGTAATCGACATTGCTCGAAGGATAAGCACGTTGAAATGGCAATGGGCTGGCCACATAGCTTGAAGATCCGAAAACCAACGGAGAAGAAAGGTTTTTGAGTGGCGAACCCGTATAGGCAAAAGCAGTGTAGGACGTCCCTCCCCCCACTTGTTGGAGTGATGACCTCAAATGCAATGCAGGGAGTTAGTGGATGCAGGCGACTCAGGACTGTTCCTTATGGCGGTTTATAGGGGAGGCTAATGCCAAGCAGTGGACAGATAATATATGAATAGAGAACCTCATAAATTTTGAACTAGATTAAAAAAAAAACTTCTAATTCTTCTAATTCTTCAGCAACTTTGCTAATAAGCACTCACTATTACTAACTCTACTCGTAGTTTGCAGATTAATCTTTCTCATAGCGTATGTTGTAAAGAGTAATTAGTTCTTAATAACTATAACCCTGTAACCCTGTGTTTTCAAGTTTAATTTGTTAATTATCTTTTAATTGCTAAATTATAGAGGTTTTACAATCTAGTGATTTGGATCTTTAAAACGGAGTAACATTAAGGTAAACACAAAGATTATTTTATTAAGTTATATATAATTTTAATGTATATGTATCGCAAGCGCTCGAGACCCGAATGGTTTCGAAACTAGTCGTGTTTTCTCGACCTAAATATATCCTTATTACGTAAATTAAACAAGTACACAATGTTTTTACATTAAAATATAATGTGTACTTACGAAACTTACATATATTTTTATTTTGATAGTAACAAGCAGATAGTTCACAAAACAGGCAAATTTTATCCTGTAAGTACAATATGGAAAATAATTCTATCAATTATTGTAAAAAGAATGCTTAAAATTGGCGGAGATGTCGCATAATGTTCCCAATTTGGATTTACAAATTCTTCTTTTTTCTTTTTCTAGTTATTTTAAAACTATTGAACTATATTATTTGTATACTAAGTTTATTTTTATAAAATCTTAGACCACCTTATTCTATAAAAAGAGTTATGAAAGCAGTTAAAAAAATAAATGGCGTATATCAATAAACGGCTATCATACTAGTCTATTCTTTATTTTTTATTTTTCAAAGCTTTTAAGAATATTCGGTAAATTTGTACTAGAAAATATTTTTAGATAATAAATTTAGGTAAAAATTTTATATGAGTTACGTATTCATGATAAATTTTGTCTAAACATAATATTACGTTATTATATTATAACGTGTAAACGAGTAAAGATTAGGGATGGCATGAATGAAAGTGTGATGCCATGATGATAGCTTATTTATATATGTATTTGCCGCCAGCACGGTATTAAAATTCTGCCACCCCTACTCCTACCATTCTATACGCTAGTTCACAATCATATGAAATGCATTTTTTTGGTTGATGAATTTGTAGCCCAAAATTACAAAATAAACCAGTGCGTGTTACCAGTAATGGTCTATGGAACCACAACATGTTTACCCACATGCAAAAGCTCCAAATTATACAGCACACATACATACATATTATAAACACATATTATTCTATATTATATGTGTAAGTATATTTGTTATTTATATATATTTATTTGTTTATATATGTAATTTTAGTATGTATGTATATCAATAATTACAGAATACCGCATTAGAGTATTCTGACACCTCCCTATGGTTGACTGGGAGAGAATGCTTTCAGCATTAAGTCCGCCATGTACACATATTTGTACTAATGAATAAATAAAATAAATACTCAGTTTACTAGTAAGCCGTGATTGGCTTCATGATGATCATCATATAAGTGTATTCTGCAATACCTGTGCTGTTATAGGAGTTTAGAAATAAATTTGAAATAATTAATGAAATGATTTTTAGATCAATTGAACTGGCAGGTTTCGTTCATTCGTAAGTTATGATAAAGATCTTATGTAAATATAAAAGTCCAATTCCTTACACGAATACTCAGACATATGTTGTAATGTTTTATAAATTCTCTTATTTATTTAGGTTTTTATATCCAGAAATTCTCACTGGAACTGCCGATAAAGGGTTCGAGCAAGCGAAGCCGCGGGCGATGGCTAATAAAAATATAATCTACGCATAATAGAAATGTTATTCCTGTACGTAAATGTAAATCCTATAAATTACACACGAACCATATTTCTCGAGGCAAAGATCAAAAATGATACATTTCGATACTTACTCTATTATGTGATATCAGAGACTTTTCAGTGCCTATCACATAATAAATAATGTCATATATATCAGAAAAACGAGGATCGAATACGAAATATTGAAATGGCTTTAATTTTTATTATATTAGAGGATGTTTTTGGAATGACAATGGTAATATGTTTTGTCTCTAGATTACTATTGCAGAAAATAATAACTATAAATATAATACCATTATAAGAATAGAGTTGTATATTTGTTTGCTATTTTATACTATTTTAGTATAAGCATATGAATAAAAGTTACATTCGCATTTACAATATTGATCCGTGAGAGCATAATAAATTATGCACTCACGGAATAGTCAATGACTATCGAGTGAATAAGGTCTCTATTGTTACACGCATCTTAACAATAAGTAAAAAGTTTTTGTAAACAGCAACAGCTAAGTTTCTAGTCCGTTCTACTTAGCTGATATTCCAATATCTATCGTCCAAATGGATGGTAGAATTATAAAAAAAAATACTATTCAAAATTCGTTTAATTTAAGCTTATTTTAATAAAAGTTACTTTTGTTAAGTATTCATGACTATCCTACTAGTTTTAAGTGTGCACCGAAATAGACGGCTCGTCTTATGGTTAGAAGTCACGACAGCTTGCTGTTGCATGTTGTAACTCAATAATGCCTCTGATGTTTCAGAGGCATTATTGAATTGTCAATGTAAGATTACATTATCGCAATATGCATATAGTGTAACATCTAATCTAGTGAGCTATTAAGATTCAACTGTACATAGTTACTGTCACAGTATCATTAAATAAAACCTATTAGGTTTATTACAGGTAAATATATCTAATATTAAATTTTCTATTTTTGTTAAGCTTTAAATATATCAAGCAGAGGGAGACTTTGTACAAAAGTCGATTGCTTGGGTACCTCTGTCCCATTCGTGTTTTAACCGTGAAGCAGTTGTGTTTGCATAGCTGTGTTTCGGTTTGAAGGGTGGGATATGGCGTGAATTTACTGGGTACAGAGGAATAACACCTGAGTCTTCAGGAATGGCAACGCATGGGAGGTATCATGGGCGAAACAGTATACTGTTATGTATGTCTCTAGGCGACGGTTACCACTTTCCATCAGATGTGCCGTCAGCTTGTTTGCCATTCTAAGTTGTATAAAAAAAAAGATATTTTCCTGTCATTTTTTGTTATTGTGTCACAGTTTCTATTATAACATTAATATTGTTGCATTTAAACAGCAAGTGTATAAGAAAATATAATTATGTAAAGAACCTATCTGCAACATTTTTAAGTTCTAAATTCAGCGGTTTCGGCTGTGCGTTGATATATAAGTAAGTTAGTCAATGAACATTTTCTTTTATATAAATAGATTATTCAAATATTTTCCTAAGGTTGATTGGAGAGAATGTTTTTTAGCATTAAGTTCACTTTATACACACCTGTACATAAATAAATAAATAATTTCTGAGTCAACCCATACATATGAAAACAAGTAATTTACGACATAAATTTTGATCGCAGGTAACTTGATTTCTATATTAAAATATGTTTAATCTGGAAATTAAGTTACCTGTGATAGCCAATATTATTCACCAACATTTCTTGAGTATGTATTGACTGTCCCAATATATTTTTTCCTATTATTTTATAGTTTCCGTTTTTATAATAAATCTACAATCTAAATGTTTCGGTTGAAAAATTACGTCAAATTCGGTCACTTTTGAAAGTAGTTCAGAGATTTTATTTCTCATGAAAATCAAGCTTGCATTCTATTTACCATTTTCATTCTATTTACAAAAAAAAAAAACAGGAAAAGGTCTGAATTTACTCTCACGAGATTTCACAACTTTTTACAGC
This sequence comes from Galleria mellonella, assembly GCF_026898425.1. Lineage (NCBI taxonomy): Eukaryota > Metazoa > Arthropoda > Insecta > Lepidoptera > Pyralidae > Galleria > Galleria mellonella. The sequence continues at coordinate 11,327,786 of NW_026442119.1, forward strand.
TGAAATCCGTTGCCTACCTTTTACCTTCAAGGTGGATAATAAGTAATACTATATATGAATATAAGACTTTATTACTATTTATTTATTATTTTTTATTAAAATTTAAAATTACTTCTCAGAAAGACGTGCAATTAATTTCTTTTTTTTTTATTTCTTTCTGTTGTTGTGTCATGCTTACTTTAGTAATACAATTTTATAACTAATAATTATTGAAAATAGAAATTTATAAATTACGGCAATGAACAAACCAGAATAGAGACGTTAAGAACAAATGTTTTGTAAATTTCTGTTAAAAACGAAAAATACATTACTAGCTACTTTTGTAAAAATTAATATGTAACAAGGAATTTTAGAAAGTCGATTAGGTATTACTATTTATATATCTATGTAAATTTGGATATTTGTATTGAATTACAATTATAAATTTTAATATTAAAATTACAAATTTGAATGTTATTTTGTTTACTTTTTATTTCCTATTATCCATCTTATTGTTATAAAAGCAAACGTGCAGTTTATAATTAGAAATGTATTATATTTTAATATTTTATTTTGAATGTTATGTAAAGCTTTTACATTGCATATTTTTCGCATAAAGTATTTAGGGCCGAGGATTAATTTGGAAGTAAGCATTTTTTTATTTCATATTAAATGACACACAGAATTAAAATACAGAATTTCGCTGCACAGAAAATGTAAAGTATTTTATTTTGGGGTAAGCGCCTTTATTTCACGGAGTATTGTTGGTATTCTACTAACATTTTGTATGTAAAAGTTTGTAAGGGTCGACTATTTATTTATTTAAATTTTATTAACCAATAAAATAACTAACAAAAGGCGGACTTAATGCTATAGATATTCTTTATTAGTCAACCTTTAGAATTTAAAAAATACCGTTACAGTGACCATTTATAAAAAAAAACAATGTCCCTGACAAACAATTTTATCACGATTAATATTGTTAATTTTTTTTTCGGAGTAAAGTTTGCTTTTTTTATATAAACATTAATTTTTAAGCGCTGATGTGTCGATTGACAGGAATAAAAACTGACCTATGTCGTTCTGTATTCGTAATAGTACTAGTAGTTAGTATTAATAAAGTTGTTAAAATACTAAAATCTAACAAACGAATAAACTAACTTTCACAGGGGGAGAGGAGATTGTTAGTAATAGGGATTAGCAACCTCTAGCTCTTAGCTACTTTTTGCTAGCAATATACCCTATCAGGTCTACCTCCATGTGGTATCCTTTGGAAATCATCGTGATTGATTTATTGTTGAATTCGTCATGATGGACTAACTGACCTGCTTTATCTATCATCTCTCACTTGTGTTTTCCGATAGCGCAAGCGGGGGGTTACTATTTCATTATCATTCATTAAAAAAACTCACTTTTACATTTATAATATTAGTAAAGGATAAGTACGAATAAATATGTCGATTTGAAATTAGATTGTGTTCCATAAAAAAAACTTAAATTTTGGCAAAATCAGCTACTTTCAGTTTAAGTTTAAACTACAATACTGAATTTGACAAAATTTCTTTAAGACCAATTTGTAAGTATAGATTTCAGATAAAAAAAGAATTTAACGAATTGGTTTAAAACTGACAGAGTTATGAGATAACAAACATTAAAAACATACAATCGAATTAAGAATCTCAATATTTTTGAAGTCGGTTGAAAAGTAGATATCAAAGTAGGTATGAACGCTTACAAATAAAATCGCAAATGTCACCACCTCTAACATCATCCATCATTCTGTTTTCAGGTGGGTTCAATAATCTGTTTGTTGATATCTTTACGTAAATATGGGAAATAACGATACCTACCGCAATCAGTTGCCAAATGCGATATATGAATGATGACTACGAATTGTACATAAAAATGTATCTAATGATATTTGAACCTTTTAAATTGCGTGACAATGCAAATACAGTTCCTAGGAAATATTACTTTTCTAAATGCAATATAGTTATGAATGATGATCGCTATGTAGTCGATGGAAAATACAATTCATTTTTAAGTATTGATTCGCAAATATATCGTTACGATAAAATCGTGGCATGCTATGTTTATGTCTAATTCTTAATTCTCCATATTAAAGTTAACAAGACTTCTACAACTTCGTTGATAACTCTATTTGAATTATTGTCATGTGCAATCAACAACTATTCCTTATAGTACGTTTTACCAAACATAGACTCTTACCATAGGTAATACAACATCCATAAACATGCTGTGATAAATTATAAATGGTTTATAATATTGTAATTATAATAATTATAAATGATAAAAGGCATGGGAGAAAATTCCAATCCAGCACTGAACTTAAGTTGTAGTCTAAAACTATGACAACTTACGGTAACTTATACAAGCCGCCACTAGACAAGCTTAGCACGTCACTGAATCGTTCGATTTTATCGTTACAATACAATTGTACCGTGGACATTTTAATTTTTCCCGAAATATCATGAATGTGAAAGAAAATTTAGAAAACCTGCATACAATTGCATACATTTCGCTTTCTTATTAAATTCTGACGGTAAAATCATATAATATTATACCGTGTTACGTAACATTACGTAAATTGATGCTCGTCATGCAGAAAACGCGACGAATTGTGCTTTTGACGACAAATACAAAACGAATTATAAATATAACAAGAATTTTATGAACTTACTATGTTTGTCATTTCCGACAATTGTTTCGACTTCATCTGGAAGTCTTCTTCATGAATTACAAATTATATTATTAAATTAATTAAATTTTATACAAAGAATTACAAAATTAACTTATACTGTATTTACATACTGTACTAATGAAATAAAACTGATTAACGACAGAAAAGTAATATTGTCTTTTACTATAGATATTAATGAAAACGTAAGCAAGTTTTGTTAAAATTATCACGGAAGCGTTCACTAAATGAAATTTCGAGTAATAACAAATCGAAACATTCATTCGAAAAAAATCGATTTTCGATTTGTAACTAATTGGACGACAGTAGACTGTCTTAAGATCGGAGAAATTATTCATTACATTACATTATATTTTCAATAAGTTTTTATTAGATATTATTCATATATTTAATTATTCGTTTACTTATATTATTAATAAGTTTTTAATCAATTGTAATTCGATTTGTACATATTTTTATATAAAAGCTGCCTATACCGAGACAATATATTTATAACCAATGAATTAGCACGCACAAACATAACCCCCAACAGATCTTCCCAATGAGCGAACTCGTTGAATGGAAACTTCAAAGGACACGAAAATTCTAACTTATTACAGCATATGATAGGGTTGTGCTATACTCACCAACTTCAGCTAGTGAATGAGATTCCAAGAGAGCTTTAGATATAGATATAATATATATGGAATCTGAGCTATCTCGACCTCACAAAGAGTAGACTGAGTTTAGTTTAACTTCTATAAAGTGAAATTTTGCTAACGTTTCTTTGCAGTTTATGAAAATTAATAACACAATAAGTGCATTTTAGCGTGAATAATTCTTTAGCAGACTTTATAAGAATAAAATGAGAATATTTTCTTTAAAAACATATTATTTTCACCACAAAATGAAAATTAAATCTCTCCTATGAACCACGATTTTTCCTACATTTTTTTTATTAGTATAAACACAAAATAAAAACTTGTATGTTTATTTAATAAGAAACAAAGGTTGTTTAGAAGGAATCTTCTCTTTTATAGGATAAATCTGCTATTGTCCATCATTTCTAAAGAACTCTGTTAAAATTTTTCTGTACCATAAAGTATTGTAAAGAGACAAAACAAATAAATTACCTATATGAAATGCTCATATAATTTATGGGTATTCTCATTTTGTAATTATATCCACTGTTTTGATCGCGTGAATTAGATAAGCCATATAAATATAATAGTAATTTTAATATAGTAGTAGGAGTATAAAATTACACAAAAAAAAATTTAATATACTCAAGGTTGCAAATCCTGATGGAGTAGTCAGAAATGTTTTTCCATTGTTGCTCTTATGACAGGTTAATGAAATGTTAAGGAAATGTTACGTTTATCCTAAGCATAGAGCTTAGGATAAACGTAACATTTAGATTTTTATTAGTAAATTTAATTTCGTGATTGTAAACTGGTGATACCAATTGAAAGCTGGAATATAAAAAAAAAATCTAACTGGAATATAGAAAAAATGAAACAAAATTAGCACGTTATCGCATTTTGTAATCATTTTACCTTAAACGGTACTCTTCACGTTTTCGTTGTGACGTCACATCACGTAAATCCAATGTAAGCCAAATACAATGCAATTTAGTCTCAAGTGAGCGCGAATGCCTGCTTTACGACATTTTTTCATATCAAAGAGGATTTTTATGAAAAAAGTTTTTATTACGGTGTAATTTAAGCTTCATTTAGATTAATGTTAACTGTGTGTCACACAAAAGAAATATTTGTTTACTTTGTTCTTTCAATTGTGGAAATGAGACTATGCGGTTCTATTTTAATACAGCTTATTCGTAAACCAGAAACCAGGGAGCTTATTATGAGCGATTAAAACCTAACAGTTTTACAAATTAAATTGAGCTGCCCTTCAAACTATAATTAAATTAAAATATAATTCAATGAAAATATAAATAAAAATATAATTTGACTGAAAGAAAGTTTGCTGGTATTCAATAATAGCATAAAATCAAAATTCGATTCATTTTAAAACCATAGACAAAACAGGCCACTTTGTAGTTACGTGGTTTTAGATAAAATAAAAAAAAAAGTAATATTTCACTATGATTTATTTCATCATCTTGTTCTTAGATCATCGCTATATGAAATCTTTTCTACTTACTGCTGAGTAGACCTCATTAATAGCTTAAATACTAATTTTAATTGAGCATAATCAATCGTTATATTTGAAGCCTAAATCAGTACAATTTTAAAGGCCTTCAAGTAATTAATCGTAAAGACTGATTTAGATGAAATTTCAAGAACAGATTTATCTATTCTCTAATGACACTATTCGTCTTATAATATCATTATTTAAAACTATTTCTATTTAAAATGATGTTATTATTCAACGTGACATTTTACAAGCGGTTTTGAAGTGACCTTTTAGAATTTACTAAAATTTTTTCAATTAAAAAAACCAATGCGAATTTATATTATGATGAGTTAGTGTAAATTTTGCGGTGGTGAGAGAGGAATTATTAGTAATAGAGACCTATTATCATTGCTTGCAATATATTCTGTCAGGTTGACCTTTACTGATGAATTCATTATGATAGGTCAAAGAACCTAATTTCATCCTCATTTATCATCACTTCCGCCAGTTTATACCAAAAACGTAGGCAGGGTTACCATTACAATTTTATTTTCATCGTAAAAAGTGACTTTAGGAATAGGGAAGGGAATATAATAGTCAAGGAATGGGTGCAACAATGCTCCTCTTAAAATATCAACATATCCTAACTGCAGTTGGCAATCCGTCTGCCAAGCGTGCCAGCTACTGGTAAACCCCCTCTCATGAGAGATACCTTTGTTTAGCAGTGGACAGTTAACGGCTTATATGATGATGATGAGAATTTAATGTCCCTAATTGTTGCTAATTTTAGATAACTTTAATTCAATTTATAGATTAAAATGATGCTGCGTTTTCATAGCTATTCAGCGTGGAAATGCAGCAAGTCTCCTAAGTACCCTACCAGCTGGCAGTGATCTTAAGGAAATTTGTTATCTTTAACTATTCAAATTTATTCCATTAGAAACATTTATTTAGCTGGTATTTATAGATTTGAGCTGTGTTATTTAATAAACGTGTCTACGCTTCGAATCTATGACAAATGACAGTGTACGAGCCTCTCGCGGGTTTAATGCTTGGTTGTCAATTTATTAATTGCATTGTTTTTTGGTCGTATAGCCGCCATCTTGTAATGACTTCCTTTTTACATTATCATGCTAAACCTAATAAATGAATCTAGCAATTTTAATAATCATTATATTTTCACAAATTAATAGTTCCCCAAATGGAACAAAACGTATTTATCAGGATACAATCCCCTCCTTTGCCAAGATGTTAGTTTAGGACGCCATTAAGCGGCGATAACACCACATAAGAACATAACTTTTTATGTTTTCTTATTACATAACTGGACACAAATATAGTATAATAAGAAACAACAAACATATAAAAGACTTGTCGAATCATCTAATACAAATATATTGTTGTTGAACGTTAATCAAGCGCGTGCATTTATCACCCAGCGTGATTACTGTTTACCGAAATATCAATGAATAAAGTATCATGAAAAATACTATACCGTGGAATTTTCCTAAAGAACATGGGTAAATTAATGAAGAAAATTTTGAGCCTCCCATACTAACATGGCACGTGCAGATGTTTTGATTCATGGAATTTCTGTTCTATATTCTACAGGTAAATTCTTGGGTGCGTATGTCTAACCACTTAGATTTTACACTTTATTGATAATTTTTAATAGGTTTACGTTAGGCAATATTATATTTTTAGGCAACGAGACCTATGTCCGGTAGTGGATAGTGAATGGCTCATATGATGATGATGATAATGATGATGATAATGAATGAGTTTAGGACTGCAAAATATAAGTGCTTCTGTTTAATACAAAAAGATATACTAGAAGGAAATTATTATGAGAACAGATTATATGCTGTTAAAAATGGCAAATAATACAAGTAGATTTTGTTTCTCATAAAAATACAAATACTTCAATCCTGATAAAACCAGTTATTTTGATTTAAAAACTACTGAACCGATTTTGATAAAATTACTAAAATACGAATCTAAAAGTATATCTTTTCAGATAAAAAAAATTAATATTGGTTTACAAATGACATTCTGAAATAATAATCAAATAAAAATACAGCAGAATTGAGATCCTCCTGCATTTATTGATGTCGATTCAAAATATGATCCTATGTCGCTATTCTTGGTCGGCACTCGCAGGTACAAAGAATGCGTTTCAAGAGTGTTCAGACTGGCACTCTACGACCATAACATTCTGTATATATGTGGTGAGATCCTGGCGTTGATCACCTCTATATACGTTCTGTATGTGATAGTAGTTATCACTTTTCGTCAGCGTGTCTGTTAGTCATACTTAATATTTAAAAAATATACAGGTACGCAATGACTTCTCGAGAAAATCTATTTAGTTGTACGCTGCTAGCCACTCAGCGTATCCGTGACTCGTTGATCTAATAACAATAATTGGAGTGGTTAGGATCCTAACGAGCTCGCACTTCGCTGCACAAATAGGTTTTGTGAATAATTAAAAATTATAAAATATATGCTGATGGTGATATAGCAATTTAAGTCGACACCTTATCTTCAAATGGCCGTGACTTCATTTGGTTTCTTTACAATATAAATATGTATTTGTATTCATGTCTGTTTTTGTATTTTTTTCTAATGGATAATAATGGAATGGTAGTCCCGTCTGCGCTACGGTATACGCTGGTAGGAGACCAGTGAGAGACAATGGATAAGGATGAAAGCAGGTTCGTTGGACTTTAATAAGAAATAACCACGCCGGTTTTTAGGCGGGATAGCGTAAAAGTCGACCTGATTATCAGAAATGGGGTTATTACTAACAATCCTTTGCGTCTATGTTTGTTTGTATCTGTATGTAAAAAAGTATTCTATTAGTTATCTAATACTCATTTACATATTGTACAAATTCAGCTTATTTTAGCACTAGAGGGCGCTATATAATACGTCCAATATTTATTTATTTTTTATATATAATACTAGCTTTTACCCGTGACTTTATTTGTTTGACCAGGATATGTTTACTGTCCGGGTCAAAAGATGCATATATCCCTCTCAATTTCTTATAGTACGTGTATACCAAATTCCATAGTGAAAGATTAAGCCATTAAAGGTGCTGTAAGGTAACAAACAAACTACATTTCACATTTGTAATATTATTAAAGATAGAGCTTTACGTATATTTTCAAATTTTTATATAACTTTTTATTTCTGTCCATCAGTTTTTGTGGTTTAAAAGTTAACCCATTTTTTAAGTACACGATGACATTCGATTGAATAGAAATTCCACATACATATATATGTTATATGACATTGCAACATAACAATGAATTATGAATGAGTCGGTTTTAATGATGAGGCCAAAAGGTTATTGAAACTTTCTCAAGTTTCCAAAACTTTGTAATAAGACAAATGTAACCCTATCGAATTTGAAGATCGCTTGAGGCATTTATTTCCTCCCACGCTCTCTTACTGGTAAAAGTACAAGGATCTACTATTTCTCATTTTATATCATCTATTCTCATATTTTCTTGAAAAAAAAAATAACAAAAAGTGATTACATTTAATCATCAATTAAATAGTAATTAAGTCACAAGAGCGAGTGTATACAAAATTCGTCTGTTTGAATAACTCTTTTTTTATTGGATGAAAATGACATGATAACCTCGCCTGCGCTAACGGTATTCCAGAATGAATGATGATAGATACGTGAGGATGAAAACAGGTCTGTTAGCTCACCGTAATGATGTCGACTAGAATTAACCATGTTGGTTTCCAGAAACACCTGGCGGTCGACTTAATACAATATTGTAGTAGTATCATTAGTTGTTCTTCACCTCTCTAATATTTCATTCTCACTGGTGTTTCTACCATGATACAGCTGTACCTTCAACGCCGTATTTTGATTTGAATTATAGGATCATCGTACCATCATCATTAGCCGTTGACTGTCCACTGCTGAACATAGGTCTCTCCTATTAGAGGAGTTTTGCCAGTAGTTGCCACGCTTGCATTGCACGCTTTTGGGAGGGACGCTGCTGCCAATCCCTGGACCATTAAGTTCCTTTAATTGCCTCTTAGGACATCTACAGGATGTGGATTATATTCTCTAAAGTTACAACTCATGATCGATTTTATATGTTAAATACATATTGTTATTTATGTCTTATATTTTATATTAATATCATTAAAGTATATAATCCCTATCCCTTAACAAAGTATATGTCTAACCACTTAACCCACATCTATTATTCAAATTATGTTCACTATTGTAACAAATTATTGACTAATTGTAAAGTTTTTATACTTTTTCCGTAACTTTTATTGAGTTCGAATCATCGCTTAGTAAAAATATCCCAAATCGCCACAAATACGACACCCACTAAAGCCCTAATAGAAAGTAGTAACTGTCACTCATAGATATGAATGTGAACATGGATGTCGTAGAATACACTGTAATACTCATGGTACTTCACATGCATTGCCATTCTTGAGGATTTCGTACTCTGTGATTTCACTGTCGTATCCCACCGTCTAAAACCGTTGCCGTCCCGTGGTTGTTTTAAGAGGCGACTAAGGAAACTTAATGGTCGAGCGATGGGCAGCAACATCCCTTTTAAAAGATCCAAGCCAACCTGCCAGCCAAGTGTGGCAACTACTGGCAAAAGCCTCCCAACGGTAATCTGCCATAAGATACCCTGTTCCTTATGACAGTCTATGAGGGCTTATATTCAGCAGTGAACAGATAACGACTGATATGTTGATGATGAGGAAGATTTAAAAATCAATCCAATTTTTCAGAAAAATTGCATTGATTGGGACTAAAATATCTTTCGATCGAAATGAATCTCCAAAATCGGTTTATAATTGATAAAGATGTCGCGTATGATACATTCAGTATCTTATAACGTAAAATGTGGTAGAATTAAAAACCTTGTCTAATCTTTTTAATGTCTATTAAAATCATATTTTTAGAATCTGTATTTACGCAGTTTGAGTAGTAAAGATCGTTTACCTACAAATTTTAATAATATTAAGAGAAAATTTACAATTTGTTAAAATGAGATATGGATAGGTTGTTGACTGCAATTTGACGGGTGAATGAGCAAGAAATATTGTGATAAACGTAACTAGGGTTACCTTACTAAAGAATTTTCGTAAAACATTTTTAACCTTAACAATTTTTTTTTCTAATTCGTTTGTTAATTAGAGATATATTGTTAAGTATATTTTAGTTTGTAAAAATCTATTGTGAATATACACATACACAGTTAAATATCGAGATATTAATTTGAAAAGATTTGAATTTAGAACGCATAAAGGACTATCTACATGTAGATTTTGTTTTGAAAACACTACTTATTTACTTTTACAACTACAAATAAAAATGAATAAATAAACAGCAGTTTCAAATCATAAAATAAAATCAGATTTCTGTAACAAGAAAAAAATTAAAACTAAACAAGAACTCTCCTTCTTTTCGATGTCACAATTTATGAAAATAATATAAATAGTTACCAATACAATATAGGATAATTTTTAAAATAATGTAAATACCTACTTACTATTATGTAAAACAAATGACAAATCTTAAAATATGACAAGAGATCGTCACGTTGCGATTCTTAGTGAGAAGGGCCTTTTAACATTTAAATCGAATAAATTAGATTGTTAAATGCTGATTTCAACAAAATTAAACTATGTAAAGATAATACGAGAAATTGTATTTTACTTTTCGGAGTGTGCCGACTTATATATCTCAAAGGTCGTAAATTCGAACTGGCCGACATCAAAAAGTTTGTATATCAATCAATTCTTTTCTACAGGAATATTATATATGACTATTAACTAACTAGCCAGTCATACTAAACAGTACTTTTTGATTAGACAACTGTAGATATATGTACTTATCATAAATTATATATATATATATATATATATATATATATATATATAAACCACTACACTCATCAACCAATAAGTTCATCGGTCATCATCGATCGACTATCGGTCGCCGTTGACTTTCCTCGGTCAGTTTCGGTTCGTTGTAATTTAAATATTCGACAAATCATTAAAATTGATGACAATGTCATTAAAATGTATTAAAATTAATTAACTAAATTAATCGTAATAAGAAGTAGAGGTCACTTCATAGATACTCTTCTTAATAAAGATAAGATTGATCTCTATACAAAAAAAAAAGAAATCAGAAAATTGTAATTGTTTTATTAAACCGAAAACTTTAATGTTTATGCAAGAAAACATCGCCACCCCTGATGGGCCCAAGTTAATTGCGTTTGCATACAGCTCGAATAATTTCCCCCAAGCCAAATTTTAGAAGCTAAACTCACCGTGTCTGAAGATAACAAGGGCTCAGGAATAAACTGAGCAGTGACGTTAAATAAACAGTTTCTTTAAATAGAGTATAGCCATAGAAAAAAGAAAACAAGTACTGTCTATGGTATAATATTGCAAATTCTATGTCTCGTTCTTCACAATGAGTCTGGTCTATCTACGTAGTGACGTCATAATTTAATATAAATCCTTTTTAATATTATAAATGTAAAAGTGAGTTTGTTTATTTGTTACCTTATAGTGTCTTAGCAGCTTAACCAATTACTATGAAATTTAGTGTACAAGTACTGTATGGGATGGAGAATCATATAAATTACCTTTTATCCTGGTGAGTAAGCATATCCTGGTCACGCGGACGATGTTGCTGGTAAGCTAGAAGTCAGATTTCATATTTCGTTGGTAAAGAGAATTAGTAGTCCTAGCTGTTTTTTTAATGGATGATAATGGAAGGATGACCCCGCCTGCGCTAACGGTATACGCTGGCAGGCTACCAGTGAAGGATAAAAAGGCAGGTCAGTTAGCTCATCGTGAGGAATTCAACAATAAATTATTCACAATGGTTTCCAGGGTGAACCACGCTGAGTCACAATGGTTTCCAGGGTGAACCACGCTGAGGTCGATCTGACAGGGTATATTATATATATATATATATATATATATATATATATATATATATATATATATATATATATATATATATATATATATATATATATATATATATATATTGCTGGTAGTGGGACTGGTAGCCCGCATTTCCAACAATCCCTTCCCCTCTAACTCGGTCAGTAAATCGATTTGGAAAATTCTTTTTCTTTTTTTAATCTGTAAGGATAGAGGAGCAGGATTTATAGTTACAGATTGGTCCTATATTATCAAAATCAATTCAGTGCTTTAGTTTTTAAATCAAAATAACTTTTTGTAAAACATAATTTAATTATTTATTCCAATAAGTTGCGTTGTTGTCCAGATCTTGTACTCGTTTGAAGCTGAGGCGGATCTCTAGTAAAATATATGAAGAGAAAAACACAAGTAATTCCGATTGAAGTGTGCCATTTCGTATTTTTTCAGGGCATTCAAAGTGTTGGTTAAGTGAATGGGTATCTATGTATATTGTTTGCTTGGCGGAGTGGCGGCGAGTGTAAGCGATCCATTACCAAATTTACCAAACTAATGTACTCGCAGATCCGAGTAGGTGTATATTTATAATCGTGATGTCATACTTTAACAAGTTCCTTGTAAACCTTGTTTAGAAGAGGAGAGACGAAAAAAATCAAATGCATGAGTATTTTTTTATTTTTGTGTTACTCGTGTTTTTGCTGCCAAAGAGCTGTGCTCACGTGCTTATATTTCGGTTAGGGGGTGGGTTATAGTAGTATAAAAAGTGACATTACAACACATAAGACATGGCAACCTAATAGGAATATCATGAGCGCCAAAGTGTCCTTGGTACTGTTTATGTCTAAAGGTGATATTTATATTTATTTTAGACACAGCTACAATTATATAATTCACATTACATTTACTATAAGTCGATTGCTTGGGTACCTCTCTCCCATTCGTGTTTCAACCGTGAAGCAGTTGTGTTTGCATGGTTGTGTTTCAGTTTGAAGGGTGGGAAATGGCGTGAATTTACTGGGTACAGAGGAATAACATCTGAGTCCTCAGGAATGGCAACGCATGGGGGGTATCATGGGCGAAACAGTATACTCTGTTATGTCCATGCTACTGCTCATGTCTATAGGCGACGGTTACCACTTTCCATCAGGTGGGCCGTCAGCTTGTTTGCCATTCTAAGTTGTATAAAAAAAAATATAAGCTTTATCACTAAGTAATAAGGTGATTATTACCTATTAGTATTCGTAAAGTGGTCATTTTAAATTAAAAAATCCACATAAGCGATTAAAATCTTTATAACATTCCAATTAATGTATAGATACATATCTTATAATTCCATCCTTTCCTGTGTATGTTGTAAGGGGTGACTTATGGAATTAAATGGTCGAAGGGGTAGGCAGCACCGACCCTTTTAAAACATCACCAAGACTTGACAGTAGTTGCTAATCCGACCGCTAAACGTGGTAACTATAGGCAAAATCCCCCAAGAAGGAGATCTATATTCAGCAGTGGATAGCTAACGGCTGATATGGATGGATGGATATCTAAAAAATAAGAGAAACCCTTTCGATTTAAGAAAAAGCATTATCAAAACTATTTCAGAATTGACAATGAAATTGCGTAACAGAACACAAACATTTAACAGAGTTTGGGACTTATCTTTTTTAAGTCGGTTAAAAATCTCGTTATCAGTTATTTGCGTGTAACACATTTATATAAAATAAGGCAAATATATAATTTCCTTGGTATTTATTAGTGGTGTAGTGGGAGCAAGGACCTAGTCATGATTTATAGCTTAATCTATGAAAAATTCGCCCAATATGAGACTAGTACGTGATCCTGACATAAACGCGTGGGCATTATTAGTTGAACAAATAACTTTATGATCGTATCACTAGTTTGCCATATTAGGCACTATCCACACTTTGTTTTGATGAGTGTATATGAAAATTTAGAGGGAAATCCGTAGTTGTCGTAAGAAGCGACTAAGGGAGGACGAGGGATGGGCAGCAGCGTCCTTCTTAAAACATCTCCAAAGCCTAAATCTGTTTGCCAAGCGTGACAACTAATGGCAAAACTCCCAAAGGGGGATGCAGCAGTGGATAGTGAAAGGCTGATGTGAATGAATTAATAGTAGCTTAATATCTTATATAAAGGGAGCCTTGCCCAGCAATGGGAAATAAAGTAATATACATAGAATAATAATACTTTTTTTATTATTATTTACTCTCATCATAATTTCGAATTAATTGTAATTGCGTCCTCATCGAACCAATGAATATTTTTTTTTCAATGTAGTATATTCATTTATTACCAGTTAATTCCCTATATTTATATACATACCTATATGTTAGTACTACGAAATAAAGGGAGAAATTTATAATGCACGTAAATCTTCTCCGGTTTTATTAAGACCTCTATTAAGTAAATAATAAAGGTATGAAGTCTTAAGGGAAGATGCTGCACAGAAAATTAAAAATTTTGCACTTCAATTTAGGCAGTAAATATAAATGTTATACATAACGATACAATTTTATATAATACATTTTTAATGTATAATATTTTTTTTTTATTTTAATTTATAATGTGGAAATGTAATTTATTAAATGTAAACGAGCAATTAAATATTTTTAAGCAATTTCGGTATAATATTTACTCAACGATATAATATTATACAAGTAATAAATTTTCTAACTTAGAATCTGTCTATAATTTCATTATTTTTAATATTTATTTTATTTTATTTTGGTATAAAAGTCATGAAAATATATTGTTACTTATATTATATAAAATTATATTATTTTATTATTGTTTATGTTATATAAAAATAGACAACGAGTACCGAAACAGAAGTAGAAGAGTAGAAGAAGTAGTATACCAGAAGTTAATGTAATTAGTTGACTAAATTGAATCGTACACACATACAATGATGAAAAAAAGAAAATATGCGATAAAGTAGTATACTAATAATAGATACACACAGAGTTGTAGACATTTTATTTTATAAGTAATTTAGATATAATAAATGTTCTCTCAATTATGCAATTTCATATATTTATTTTTTGTAATTAGACATTCGTGTCTATATCAATATACTTTTATCTATGTTTCAAGTAAAACAGTTGAAGGGTTTTTGGTATAAAATTCCAAAATTTAGAATAAATAAAAACATTTTAAAATGGGTAACATTGCCACATTACTATTAAAAAACAATGATGTCTTAATATAGTTTGTAAAGATATTAGATTACAAACATGTATTTGAACAGACGTAATAAAATATTCATATTATAGGATGCCATGTAGTTCCGGCGTAGAATAGGCCTCTCCTTCCTTTCCCGCGGATGTCGTAAGAGACGACTAAGGGAACTTCATGGTCGAGGAATGGGCAGCAGCGTTCCACTTAAAACATCACCAAAGCCTTACTGCGGTTACCAACCCGCCTGACAAACGTACAACTACTAGCATCCCTTATGGATATGCCTATGTCCAATAGAGGACAGTTAACGACTAAATTGAAGAATGAATTTAAGGATAAATTTTGCCGCAATTTAAATAGAGGATATTTCCAGTAATATATATATATATATATATATATATATATATATATATATATATATATATATATATATATATATATATATATATCATGTCATGTATCTTTTACTCTTATTGTGACAATAAAAAAAAAAGCAGTAAAATAATAAAATCAATTGGAATCCCTTCCCTTTCCTTAGAAGTATCTACCGGTGGGAGTAATTTTTAATGAAGACCATTGTTTCATAAAAATTCTTTTACTTGGAATAATTTAAAAAACAAAAAAGACGAATTGACTCATGACATTTTCTCTAAATGTGAAAATTATCCAACCTTTATTAATTATAAAACATGAAACATTTTAATTGTTACCAAGAAAGGAGTTTCACTATTCTCAATCTATTCTAAAAACAGACATCTCGTGTAATGTAAACATTAAAAATATTTTCCTTTTGAAAACAATGTAACTATAAGTATTTTTTTATATATATTTCAGTGTTTTCCTACTATGATTATTTCTTGTAATTGTTTGTATCTATAATAGATTTACTATTGTAATCTTTTGGAGGGAACAATAAACAGTATCTATCTATCTATTTTAAATAATAACATATAATCTGTATTTTAATCGGAAGATATAGGTATCCTCATAATACAGTAATTATAAATATAACCTTATTTATTTGTTAACATTAGACACTCTAACTCCTTAACCAATCTCATAAAATTAGATACATTACATAATACTTGAGTTGAAGAAAAAGATAGATAATCTTGTGTCGTGTTTAATCAATATAACCCGACCACATGGATGAAGTCACAGGTATTAATTATAATTGTGAACATTTTCAACTGACTTCAAAAGAAGGAAGTTCCCAATGCTGTTGTATTTTGGTACCTATGTAGTTAACAAAACTCCATCAGTTATAAACCGATTTCAAAAATTCTTTTTATCTGAAAGAATATACTGACAAATTGATAAAAAAATTGTCAAAATTCATTCAGTAGTTTAGTTTATAAATCATATTTTGATTTATTGACCAAATTATAATTTTACATAATTGAGGGTTTTTTTTTATGAAACATGATAATAAATTATTTAATGCACCTCAAATTATGGTTAAATACAATTTGAATTTAATCAGGGACAACCGACAGCCAAATTACATTACGATGCTCCAAAATTTATTAACACATTCGAAATTCAAGGGGAAATTATACTGCCTCATACCTAGTGAAATGAGTTATAGTTGTTCTCTAGCGCCACAACTCTAAAGTTTGTTATCAGGGGAATAATAAATACAATCTATTGTTTTTAACTTATTGTTTTTTGTTCGGCGCAATTGAGTAAAATTATAAAACACGTAAACTAGTGACAAGCTTTGTACAAAAGTCGTATACTTGAAAAGGTACATTTATCCCAATAGTACTGCATGCCAGTATTTTAGTTTAAAGGGTGAAATATGAGAGTGCAGTAATAGGGTCGTCATCATCATCATCATCATATCAAACGTTAACTGTTCAATGCTGAACATAGGGTTCCTCTATTTATTATTTTTATGGTTTAAGGTTTTGCCGCACTTATACTTTTGGCGATGTTTTAAAAGTTTCGCTGCTGCTCATCCCTCTAGCATTCAATGTCTATAGTCGCCTTTTATGACACTCACGGAAAAGGGCATAGAAGCCCCCCCCTTCTATACCGGAACCAAACAGCCAGAGATAAATTATAGGATACAGAGGCATAATAACACCTTCGTCCCAGTGACGAACACAAGACTACACAATCTATAGCCTAGGAGCCTCTAATATAAAGGGCCCTCCACCACAAAGGCATCTCTACCATAAAAAGATTCTTATCACAAATGGGTAGAATTGGTTAGAAAACTAGGTAAATGAAAAAGTGGGAGATAAATTTTCTACAAATGTGTGTCAAATTTTATTACTAGCAACACTTCCGCCATGACAACAGAGTTCTTTCTATTTTCATTTCATCATTTCAGTTGAATTCTAAATACTGTATAAGTACTTGGTAAAATGATTATACATTTTTTAATAGAAAATTTGCAATTCCAAGGTAGACATTTGAAATATAATAATCTATTTTATACAATGGAGCCGCCACAGATGTAGCCTAGTACCCCTAGGCTACATATATGGTAGACAGACGGACCCCAAATGCTTAATACTTAGGAATCGCAAGGCATGAGAGGTACATCACAGTGTACTTCGTGATATCCATATTACTGTTCATGGCTATAAGCCATGGTTTCCACTACTTTCCATCAGGTAAGCTATCAGCTTCACCACAGGGAGACTTTATACAAAACTCGTTTCCTTGAGCAACTTTGTCCCATTCGTGTTTCTATCGTGAAGCAACTGTGTTTGCATGGTTGTGTTTCGGTTTGAAGGGTGGGATATGGCAGTGAATTTACAGGGTACAAAGTAATAACAACTGAATCCTCAGGAATGGCAACGCATGGGGGGTCATGGGTGAAACAGTATACTCTGTTATGTCCATGGTACTGCTCATGTCTATAATCGACGGTTACCACTATCCAACAGGTGGGCCGTCAGCTTGTTTGTCATTTTAAGTTGTAAAAAAAAGAAATCGATAAGAACATAGGCTACTTTCTATGCTGATTACGTAGACGTAAAATTAGCTAATTAAAAACACATCAACCAAAAGGCAATATTGCCTTTTGGTTGATATATAATGAAGACGTATTTCAGTAACTTTTGACATGTACTTAACTCGTAGAAAGAAACAACGTAAATAAAAATAAAAAAAACTTTTAACGAGCGAGCACATCTTATTATGTCAGGTAAATTCTGGATCACTGTACATGTAACGGGTAACTAAATACTATATTAAAACTAGGTTTATACGCGAGTTTGTCCGCGTAATGGGGATATATTGAGTGACCAATATTGAAAGTAGCTTATATTCTACACCTTTCTAAATATTTATTAATTTAATGCATCTATGAATGTGACCTTCTTTACCATAACTTCGAAACGACTATTCAGTCGTCATCTATTCAGAGTTAGTCGTAATCTATTCAGATTTAATTGTAATAGTAATATTACTAGATATTGCCCACATTGTACGCCGGTTTCTCCCCATGGGGCCCCGAACCCTGACCGACTGTGCTTCTGCCGGAGCTTAGTTTGCCATCTCCTTTTAAGAGGGGACATGTGATTTTTTGTAAAAATGTAAATAATAATAATAATTCATTTATTTGCTGAAAAACACGGTAGTAATAATGTGTTATGAATATGCGTATTTTACCAAAACAATGGCATACATGTATAGGATATCGTTTGAATCCTTACATTACAGGAATGCTAAAACGGTCCATTTGACCTTGATTAAAAAATGCATATTGTGGGGAAAACTAATATCTATACTACGACATACCCGATCTAAACGACAATCCTGCACTACACATACTTGCAGCTTCTCAGAATCGATCAATCGTAGTCTAACAATATTGAGGTAGATCGCCAGTAGTTCAAGTCTGAGCACCCCTACAACTCGAGTGACAGTGGCTATAAACTTTCTTAAAATAGCTCGTTATTTTTAGGGCTGTCGTTTTTAATAATTGGCATAATAAAATATAAAATAATATTGTAAAATTAAATATAATAAACAAAAATTATGGTATAAAAATTGAACGGTGTGGACTGCCGTTCGGAGAGCGTGGACTGTAGGGGCGTTGGTTCAGGCTGGAGTGAAACACAGGGATTACTATTCTGAAGCCTCCGGTACCGTCTGAAGAGAGTATTTTTTCTTCTTGTCCTATTTCTTCTCGAGTGTAGTGCGTCGCTGCCCGGAAGCGAATGCCGCTCGACGGGAGGCGGCCTATCTTTATACCCGCCCGCTCGCACGATAACGTTTCCAACTCGCGATAGCGATCTGTGCGAGCGGGACGGGGCGAAAATGAACGAGACGCGTGTCTCTTCAGATCGGTACTCTATAGCGTCTATTTATTTATTTTATTTCAATTTACAATTTCTTAATTCTATTTATTATTACAATTTCTATTCGTAGGTAATAACGACAACACGCAAAGGAATACTTTATTTAACTTACACTATCTTAAATCTATGTAAATCTATATAAAATAACAGAATACAGAAACGATTAACTAGGGACTTAACAACTATAAATTACGATATATACAAATAATGTCGCGAACATAATCTCCCGCCGCAGCTCTCGTAGCTGGAGTTAACTCGTGTTCGCGTCGCTCGATGTCGATGTGGGCAGTATGATCAGCTTCTTAGTGGGTCGCCGTAGGATGCCCTTGTTCGTCCGCACGTCGACCGCTCGGATCTCGCCGTCTGGTCCAGGGTAGGTCGCCACCACCACGCCTCGCGGCCACGTGTTGCGAGGCAAGGTCCCATCAGCTATCAGGACCAGGTCGTCCATTTTGATGGCTCCGTGTGTAGCTCGGGGCTCCCGCCGGTGTTGCAACTCGGGTAGGTACTCCTTCACCCACCGGTTCCAGAAGCAGTCAGCTAGCCTCTGGCTGGCACGCCACTCCTTGTGTCCCGCCGCGTCGCTCTCTGTGAAGCTGCCTGGCAGTGGGACGCGCGATGGACCGCCCAATATGAAGTGATTGGGGGTTAGGGCGCTGTCGTCGTCTGCCGATGTTGACACGTGGGTTAGCGGTCGACTATTGAGGGTGTGCTCGACCTCGACCAGCAGAGTGTGGAGGACCTCTTCCTTGGGGGCCCGCTCGTTCAACGTGGCGGCTAGTGCGGTCTTCACGCTACGCACCAGCCGTTCCCACGCACCTCCCATGAAGGGTGCGCTCGGGGGAATGTAGCGCCACCGGATGAAATGGACTGATGACTCTTCTTGGATGGCTTCCTCGGCTGCTTTCTTCAGTTCGACGTCAGCACCTTTGAGGTTGGTGCCTTGGTCGGACCATAGCTCAGTGGGACACCCTCTGCGGCTTATGAAGCGCCGCAGGGCCATTATGGCGGAGTCCGTGCTGAGGCTGCCGGCGATTTCTAGGTGGACTGCGCGCGTCGTTAGGCAGGTGAAGAGCACTCCGTATCGTTTCTGGTGAGTGCGGCCTACTGTCACGGTCATAGGCCCGAAGTAGTCTAGGCCGGTGAACGTGAACGGTCATTGATGATGCGCCAGCCTGCTCTGTGGATGGTTGCCCGTTGATGGCTGCGCCGGTCTTGCTCTTCGTAGGCGGCACAGCTGACACCTCTTCAGTTCACTGCGGACGGCGTGTCGTAGGCGCAACACCCACAAGTGTTGTCGCACCTCGTTCGTGGTGATCTCGAAGCCGCCGTGGTGAAGTTTCCGATGCACCCATGCGATGTATAGGCGCACCCAGGCGTGGTTTCCGTCGACGATGGGGGGTTCTCGTTGCTCGGCTGACAGATCGGTGGCGGCTGCTATTCTCGATCGAAGTCGCAGAATGTCGTCGTTGTCTATGACGACTGACAGCTGTATGAGTCGACTGGATGACGGCAGCTGTTTTCCTTGTTTCAATACTGCGATTTCGTTGCCGAACGCCTCTTGTTGTATCGCGCGAATCCATAGCCGTCGCGCGCGATCGAGGTAGTGTGTGTCTATGGGGATGAAACACACAGATGGACTATTGCTGTTCTTGATTTTCATCTTCGTCTTCTCTCTATCGACTTTCTTCGTGCGGGTCCAAGTGGGGTCGGCGCTCTCTTTCTTCTTGTTTCTCTTTCGGATGGCGGTGCAGCGTTGACTGGTCGGTCGCAGGAGGTCGATGAACTGCAACACCCGTGCTGAACTGCGAACAAGTTTCAACCAATTAGAAAAACGTGACGGATCGGGTAATGCTATAGACAACTGCGTCGCGTTCTGTAGCTTGTGTACGCGTTCTTCTCCCGTTTCCGCTTGACTATCGTCGCTCGTACTATCTTCACGCGGCCACTGCTCTTCATTTTTGTCGAAATTCCTTTCGACCGGTCGGAGACGTCGCATCGCTGATTCGTAGTTGTCCGGCGGCACAGGGTCGTCCTTCTTCCATAATAACCCCGTCTCGTATCCTCCCGCCGGTAACGGACGAGTTTTCTCTTCTAAAATGCGTAGGGCGCGACGTTCCTCTTCGTTGTAGGACCTCTTCGGTGCGATTCCCAGCGATTCGAGCGCGAAATTTTGCTTCATCATTTCTTCCATCGATTGTTCCTCTTCATGTGTCGTCACTATGTGGCTGATTCTGTGCACCTGCTGTCTTGTCCTGCCGCGACTCGTACCGTGCAGTACCCATCCCAGGTCGGTGAGTGATGCGACCGGCTGCGTGTCGGATCCTCTTCTGACTTCGTGGGCCAGCAGTAGGTGCCAGTTGTCTTGCCCCAGCAGTACCGTCGGTTTGCCCTCTTCGTAGACCAACTCCCTCTCTATGTCTCGTAGATGTGGACAGCCCTTGATGACGCTGCGCGGTACCGACTGCGGTGATAACTGCAGTCTGTCCATCGTCCGTGCCCCCACTGTGTATTCTTGTGAATTCCGCCCGCGGATCTTGAAGTGAACACGCGTCGATTGAGCTGCGTTGATCCGTGCCCCGGCCACACCTTCCATGTAGAATGGTGCGGGGGGACCCGTAGCACCGATTCGCTCCGCCACCGTCGTCTCGATGATGGTGCAAGTCGACCCGTCGTCCAGTAGCGCGTAGGTGTCGCACGTTCCCGTGGGACCGGTGACTCGTATCGGCAGGATCTTCAGGAACGCGATCTTGTCGTTTTCCCTTGCCGATGCGGTGACTGCGGCGGACTTGTCCTCGACGACGTGTGTTGTTACTTCATTCTCCGGCTGTTGTCGCGTGGTGTGCAGCAGAGGGTGATGAGTCTGCGTGCACTCATCTACTCCACATCTCTTGCTCTTGCAGGCGTGGCGAAATCTTCTTACTTTGAGGCAGCGGAAACACAGCCTATGAGTCTTCGCTAACTCCCATCTCGCCGATGTGTCTGCTTCCTTCATCGTCTTGCAGTCCGATGGAGCGTGTCCCTCTCGTCGACACATCGGGCACGGTGGTGTAGCGGGTTTCTCCTGCGTCGTGTATGTCTTCGCCGTCTTCCTAGGAGCGGACTCCCGCCGGTCTTCGGACGGTATCTCCTCGGCGGGGGCGAAGTTTCCACATCGTGCGGCGGTCCTTTGCAGGAACTGAGAGAGTGTTATGAGGTCCGGTTGTCCCTCCGGTTGGTCGTTGGCGAAATCGTAGTACTTGAAGCGTAGTACCGACGGCATCTTCTCTGTGACGTTTCTCACTATTTCTTCGTTGTATAGGTAGTGACTCTTGTTCAGCGCTCGTATCGTGGCGACGACGTTCTGCACCTTGCTTGCGAAGAGGCAGACGTCTCTTGCGTTGTCCGAGAGTCGTGGTAGCGCGCGGAGTTTGTTCAGTTCGGCTGTGACGAGTGCTCCAGGGCGGCCGAACCTCGCGGCTAACATCTTCATTACTTCTTCTGTGGTCGTAGACCCGACGAATAGGGAGCGTGCCGCGTCCTTTGCGGCCCCCTTCAAGCTTCTGCGCAGTCTTGCTAGGTTCTCTTGTTCTGTGAGTTGACTTGCGCTCTCTTCATAGGCCATCTTCCATGGTAACCACTCGCTCGACGATCCATTGAAGACTGGCAACTCGGTGACTCTTGACGCTGTGGAGGGCAGTATGTTGCGAGCGGCCATCTGCATGGCGATCGCAAACTCGTTACAATCGATGCCCACCTTCAGCACCGGTTCTTCTTTCTTCATCGACTGCATCGCTGCTGCTATCGTAGGCATGGCGGCATGTGGGTCAACGTGGCGTGCGTGGTCCCGGTGAAGTGCGTCGCTGCTCGGCTGTGGCGGCGGCGCTCTCGAATCCTCTTCAACGGGTCTCGATGGGACGAACCCCTGACGCTTGCCGGTGACTTCTTCTATCTCTGGTACATGCGGCTCCATCGTGAGTGCTAGCGTGCTTCGATGAACCCAATCCGACGTTCGTTCTCTTCTGACGGTAGCGTCGTCGTCTTCTACTTCCTCGTCGTCCTCTGATTCGGCTTCCAGGGCGGCGACACGTGCGGCGGCCAATTCCACCTCCTTTCGAAGTAGCTCCTCCCGTGCCTTGGCCAGAGCCTTCTTCTTCTGCGAGGCCGTGGTGCGAACCGTGCGTGCCGTGCCGTGCTTCGGTTCCTTCTTCCTTGCTGTCTCCTCTGTCGTTCCTGTGGCTTCGGTAGTCTCCGTGGCTCCTGTGGTCGTCGTATCGCCGGACGTGTTCGTAGTCGATGTGGTGGCGGCGGTAGACGACGTGGCAGCGACAGAAGGCATTCTGACAGCCGCAGACGACGTGGTGGCAGCAACGGACGGCGTGGCAGCGACGGACAGCGTTCCGGCGGCCGTAGTCGACGTGGTGGCGGCGGACGTTGTGGCTTCGGTGACGGCGATTTTTTGTTGCGACGACTTCATGTTTCTCGTAGTCGGCATTTCAGCGATCCGGCTTCAGAATGGTCTTCCTCCAGCGATCCGGCTTCTCGATGTACCAACGGTGTTCCTCCAGCAATCCGGCTTCTCGAAGGACCACGATGAACGGTGTGGACTGCCGTTCGGAGAGCGTGGACTGTAGGGGCGTTGGTTCAGGCTGGAGTGAAACACAGGGATTACTATTCTGAAGCCTCCGGTACCGTCTGAAGAGAGTATTTTTTCTTCTTGTCCTATTTCTTCTCGAGTGTAGTGCGTCGCTGCCCGGAAGCGAATGCCGCTCGACGGGAGGCGGCCTATCTTTATACCCGCCCGCTCGCACGATAACGTTTCCAACTCGCGATAGCGATCTGTGCGAGCGGGACGGGGCGAAAATGAACGAGACGCGTGTCTCTTCAGATCGGTACTCTATAGCGTCTATTTATTTATTTTATTTCAATTTACAATTTCTTAATTCTATTTATTATTACAATTTCTATTCGTAGGTAATAACGACAACACGCAAAGGAATACTTTATTTAACTTACACTATCTTAAATCTATGTAAATCTATATAAAATAACAGAATACAGAAACGATTAACTAGGGACTTAACAACTATAAATTACGATATATACAAATAATGTCGCGAACAAAAATAGTGATGTAAGTTTGTATAGGATTTCTTTTTAATTAATAATGTTTTTTGGTCTACGTATAGTTAGAATGTACTCTGAATACACTAAATTAAACATGGACATTAATCTATGTTACCATAATACCAACATGTCGAAAATGTCTTGTAAAATAACCTTGAAATTGAGCTAATTTTAAGGATCTTTCACGAGTTTTATCTGAAACTCCAAGATTAGAGCACCGTCTCTCTCTAGTCTCAGTGTCAGATTTCTACAAAACTCTGTATGTATAGTATTAGTTCCACTTGTATACCAGCCGCTAAGGAGCAGTGTTTACATGGCAGTTTCGGTTTAAAGTATGGAATATGGCACACATATATATATAGGACACGAAGGCATAATATTTTAGTCCTCTTAAATAGCAACTCATGTGCCTTGATGTCAAAATATCTTGCGACAACCATGGTGCTGTTAATGTCCATAGGCTATGGTAACCACTTTCCGTCAGGTAGACTATTGGCTTGTTTGATATATGAAGTTGTATAAAAATGATTTCAATATTCACCTATCAACTTTATAGATTCCATCTAGCTACGGGTATGGCACAGAAACCAGGTTATGTTGACGGCGTGTTGTCTGAGTGCATTACAATAGCCTTTTCATAGCTTATTGTATTATGCCATGACAATACGCTATTTGCGATTGAGACAGTATTAAAATTCAATATCCGATTTACAACAAATTTTTCATTCGCCAATTTTGAAAAGTTCCTATTTTCAACCGACTTCAAAAAAAGTTCTCAGTTCAGTTAATTTTTATGTTTGTTACCTCTTAACTCTGGCTTTTAGAAATCGATTTGAAAAGATCATTTTTTTATTTGTACCTAGTTTGATTTTTAAATCAAATAACTGGTTTTGTCAGGATTGAAGTGTTTTTTTTTTTGTGAAACACGATCTTAAATTATTTCTTTAAAAATATAACAAATAGACAACAGTTTAGGCAAATACTAATATATAAAAATCCCGAATTATGATGCTTGTTCACGCAAATTTTCAAAATAGGTCAATCAAATTTAATGAAATTTCGTATTGTTTGTTCCAATTTGAGAAATAGGATATTTTTTATTACAAACGGACTAGATATGTGACAATAGGAAGTAAAATACCGGATTAGCTTATATATTATACTTTTTATACAAATTCTAGGCGTGTGGTCCTGGCATAGAATAAGCTGCCCCCTTCTTTTCTCGTGGGTATCGTAATAGGCGACTAAAGGAGGGAGAGGGATGAGCAGCAACGTCTCTCTTAAAAAATCTCCAAAGCCCAACTGCGGTTACCAATCCGCATGCCAAGCCAATAACTATATAGCAGTGGATAATTAAAGGCAATTTTTTTATTATTATTATATCAGGCATTAACTGTCCACTGCTGGACATAAGCCTTCTCCATAAGGATACGAAGCATAAAGGCTAATATGATGATATAAATTCTAGTTAGGTTGCAGATCGTGGTACATTTAAGTGCCATATTACTATAAC
This sequence comes from Galleria mellonella, assembly GCF_026898425.1. Taxonomy (NCBI): domain Eukaryota; kingdom Metazoa; phylum Arthropoda; class Insecta; order Lepidoptera; family Pyralidae; genus Galleria; species Galleria mellonella. The sequence goes on from NW_026442119.1 coordinate 11,353,692, forward strand.
AAACTTTCGTTACAAAGAAAATATTTTTCTAGACACTTTAATCGATCATTGAGATACATTGATGGATTGTGCTTACAGAGTTATTCTTACAAACTGCTGGGTTATTAGCATACACTTATTTTAATTCATCATCGTCGATCATCTTGCGATTACATAACATCGTAATTTCTATTTGATTGAACACAAGAATTTTGTTCTAAACAAAAATAATTTGGAAAAATGGTTTTTAAATTATTTTTAGACTACCCAATAATGCACGTGCCTATAATAAAATTTTATTTTTTGAGAACTAATACATTGACATTGGTTAATTTATATGTTTTTTAAAATATACATGACACCTTTACGTTTTTCTTATACATGAAATATTTAGTAAAATTTGTCTTTTAAATACTTCAAAACAGTGATTATGCAAGAAAATAAAAACACAATTATTTATTCGTACAAAAATTATGACTTTTCTGGGCAACTTTTCCAATTTCTCTTTCTTACGTGGCTACAAGTTGTTAAGAACACACAAATTGTTAAGCTCATGTCTGACATTTCAAATGAAGTAGTCAGAGGCATTAAATACTATGTATTTTTAAAACTTATATAGATTTTTATATTTTATTATTTATAATTTAAAATAATTAATTTAAATTAAGATTTATAATTTAAGAATTTTTATGAAATTACTATGTTTGTTGTTGTTCTTCCCTAAAGATAACTTCTGGATGAAGTCGAAATAATTGTTGTGATTATGAAGTATTGCTGTTGATTGTTGTTAGTTATTGATGTTATGAACTAAGATTATGTTCTGTAACATGTAAGCATTCTATTAAAATTTTTTACTTAAACACGCCTAAGCAGTTAATTAGATTTGAATGCCACTTAATACACATGTAAACCATTTTCTAAATAAAAAAACGTAATATATTTTCATCGCAATTAATAAGACAAAACTACAGATTCACTAAAATATATTTTGAAGAAAAAGCGATAATATGCTTACCTTTTGTTACTAGTGTGTTTGCTATCAAATGTAAATAGAAAGGAAATGTGCTCCGCATATGCTTTGCACTCGCTAAGTGCATCAGGGACCAAGAAAGGAAATAAAAGAGTTTTACAAAGAGAATGAATAGATGACGACAATGTTTTAATGACAAATCACATAAAAAAAGTATATCTTGTTTGAAGATTTAAATTTTATGAATATTCAACTATAAATTAATTAGAGCAAAAATATTATTTCATAATGTCAATATAACAGAATTTAATAAATAGATTATTGTTATACGCGTAAAGAGAGTTAATTGTAACTTGTTAGAAACTCAAGTTATTATTACAGGTACAGTTACATCTTTGGATTTTTTTTAATAAGTATTTCATTAGATGTACTTTTATTGCAGAGCGTTGTATAATAATAGTATCTACAAAATAAACATAGAGAAATTGCAAAATTTAAGAATCAAATTGTTGTATTTTTGCCTATTTATTTTTATTCCAAAGTTCTAAAAGAAAACTATTTTAAATCCGGGATAGAAGATCCGCTGAATATGGTACCAGTTTTTAAATTAAAAATTGCAGTATAGGCAATGAACAATTTGAAAAAAAAAAACCATTAAGAATGCTTAGAAACAACTATTTTCAAATACAATCGAAGTTCTACGATCCGAACAGTGTACTTAGTAACATTAATGAACCAGCTAACAAATGGTTAACGACTAATTACTTTTCTTAAGTATCGAACTTGAAAAGCGATAGGAGGAATGCATTCTAGTTATTCACTGTACTTAATTTTAGAATAACAACTGTGCTATTTCGTATTATTTATTTGCTAATTCGCGGAGGTATGATCAACTGAAATATAAAATTAATGAATAAGTTACTAATAATAATAAAGCTGCATAACCGTTTTTGTAAACAGTACCTACTGACTTAAAAATACCAAAGTACTTAAATATGTATATGTACGCGACGCCATTTTTCATTCAAGAGTTTTCCTCGTTAACGGCTAGCCTTCCCTCATTGTCAAGTGTACGCGCCATGGAACGGAATGCGTTCTTTTGCACGTTCTAGAAACAATTAGGCCTTCAAATTAAATAAGCTGACAATTTCTTAAGTCGTTTTTCCATATTATTCACGTAGATATGCATAGATTATTCACCTTCTACAAATATGTTTTGTTTTTTTTTTTAATGTAAGTAATAACTAGAGACCAATAATCCTTAGATTAAAAATAGTACCTTAAAAATAATTACAACATTATCTAAGGGTCAGCATTATCCTTATTTTGATAAAATTGGCGAACAAATCTATGTAATATACTAGAAATATCAACATAATAAAATAAATTAATATTTATTTAATTATTTAAGGTAATCATACAGCTTTAAAAAACGCATGAGATAATTACAAAATTAAATAATATACGTTACAAAATTATGTACCATACATTTTTGTAATGTCCAATAAATAAATTATTTATAATACTATTGTTCAAAACATTCAACTGGAATCATAAAATTTTCAAATTCGATGAATTTGATTTATAGATTACAGTACAAATGTTTTTTGTCCGAAGTGACATGGGGCTGGTTATGACATACTATTATCATTCATCAGTTATTTTTAAATATTTTTGTAGGTATTTAGGTACAAAATATGTATAATTCAGGTTTTAAAATTGACATTTTGAAAATGTTTTTTTACAAACGCAAGATAATAAGACTAAGGAATTAAATAAAAAAGGCCAATTAACCTCATACATAAATTAAGGGAATACATTTTTCGTGTAAATTTAAATAGTATAATTTAAAAATAATAGTAGCTCCTTATTATTTTTAAATTATACTATTCAAATAAGTAGACCTAAGATTAGGGAATTAAGATTTTGTTCGAGATACTTTTTATAAATGTGGTAAAAGAAACTTTATATAAGAATTCATCTGTGTATATGCCACTAAGCAAGTGTGTTTGAATCATTTTGTTTCGATCTGAAGAGTGCGATATGACAGTGAAATTACAAGTTGAACATCTTCAGTACTTGTCATAATGGTCATCAGTTTCCATCAGACAGGCTGTCAGGTCATCTGCCATTTTGAGTTGCATACAAAGCCGCCGCATTTCCAATTAGTGTCACATTAATCCCAAAAGAAAATTCTCGGAACCTGATACATTTATATAAATTAAAGCCAATTCTTGCCAATTGCGTCCCTTTCCTAAAAAAAAAAAAACTTTTCCTAATGGATTTTAATGTCAAACAAAGTAACGTAGATTTATTTATTGTAAAATTTAGATGGTAGGTCAATTGCAGGTGGCTCGGGACCGTTCATTATGATAGATAGATTTTTTTGAACAAGCAATTTTACGCCAGTATATAGTATCAAACTATATAAAAAATTAATATTTGGGAATTGCATATGTCTGTATGCTAGCCTAAAATGTCTAACAGTTATGAGTACAAATATGTTTTTAAATACATTTTTACTCATATTAAATGAGAATATAAGTGACTAGTTTTCGTCAGCAACTTCGTATGTGTGAATTCTGGAATTTTTACTCTGTTAGGGGTAGAATTTTTATAATTCATTTCTTATTGTTCACCTACGATATATAAAGAATTTATTTAATAAAAATTTCAAGATGCTAAATTCAGCGATTCTCGTTGTACGTATGATATATGAGTATATGTTACACATTCAATGACAATATCTGGTAGTTTTTTAAATTCATATATACCTTTTTAAAATAGAATAATATTTATCTTTTCTTTTACTTTTCACTTATGTCATTGCTCTGATCTGTAATACACTCCAAAAACCTTTCTTTTTATTACTGTATATATGTACATGTATATATAAATATGTATATATTTATGTGTATGCATATCTATATATACATACAAACGATTTGTATATAATTACCTGCCTCTTGACCAGGGCTGTCTCGAGTTATAGAAAAACAAATGATCATATTAGCATTTTGCTCGCTACTTCGTACACGTAAATTTCAGAAGTAAGGAAAACAATGAAATATATCTTTTCTAGATGACGTATGGATGACGTATATAAATTATTTTTAGATAAACTTACAGAATTACAATTGTAAAAACTGCATTAAATTTGATGCTGTAGTTTCTACGTGATGTCGGAACAAACAGAACAAAAGAATGACAAAATTACTAAAGAGTATTGTTCTGACTTCTATTGGTCTTACTAGTAGCCCTTATATTATTATTTTTTTCACTATCTTTCATGTACAGACATCGTTAAGTTACAAGTCGAGTTACAATCTTATTACATCAGTAAGACAATTTGATTCATATATTTGAGAGAACATAACAAATAATTTCACTTTCACCAATGCAAATACTTGTATTTTTTACGGAATATATTTTAAAACGAACAAAATATATTCCGTACATTTCATTTCATGTGTTGTATATCAGTAAATATTTTTCATAATCTCCAAGGGAGATCTTAATAAAAATCTACAAACTCGATACTATTACAGCAAAGGTACATTGAGGGTTTAATATAAACGTAAATATAAGATACATTTTCTGCAACTCAATCTTTATACCTTTACAATGTACTCATATTATGTTCGGTAAAATTAAAAAAGTCCGTTAAAAGGAAATAGCAATAAAAGATTTTTAAAATTATCATCAATATTTTGAAAATTGAATATTTATGTGAATGTATTTGCTAGTTGATAATAATTGCATTGTATTGTAAAATCTTTATTGTACATTATTTATATTGGACACATTAAAAGATTTAATATACAATGGCAGATGTATCCCATAGAGGGATCTCTTACAGTCAACCTTTGAGAAGTTAAAAAAAATTATAGAATTTTCAAAATTCGTATAGCTAAACTTAATACCCAGTTAAAATTGAACATATAATACAATAAAAAGTAACTGTATACATCTACATATATAATAATAATAATTCTCGGTGATATAATATAGCAAAATATAGTCCTCTATTAAATAGAATTTGTATTACGGATCCTAGATAAATGATAGAAATATTTAAATAGTTTTCTTTATATACATACTAGCTGTTACTCGCAACTTGCATTTTTATTTGTATTAACGTAGGATTACTAATCTTTACCTGCGACTTCGTCTACGTAAACGGGTATGATTATTGATCAGGAAAAAATTGTCTATATCCTTCTAAATCCCATATAGTAGGTGTATACCAAATTTGATAGTAATTGATAAAGCCATCAACGCGCTATAACGTCATAAATAAATAAACTCACTTTCTCAATTATAATATTAGTAAGGATTTTACCACCTCTTCTTTTTCCGTGGATGTCCTATGAGGCGACTAAAGGAACTTAATGGTCGAAGGATGGGCAGCTCTTAAAACATCACCAAAGACTAACTGCGGTAGCCAATTATGGAGCAGGGCTATTTTCAGCAGTAAATAGGTAAAAATATCCAGACCAATAAGAATAGACATATTCATTAATACAAATACTTGCACTGTACGGGAAGCAAACTCACGACCATTGGAAGATAAAGCGGTATGTTAAACCGCTACACCATTAAGGTCACCAATATGATGAATTAAAAAAATAATATTTTATTAAAAAACACCATGTTGCCAACCATAAAATTTGACGTAGAAGGCAGCAGTGAAGCAAGCGAATGCGGCGAACGGGGAGCGCATGACATTTATAGAACAAAGGGTACATGGTACGTACTAAGTGATAAATAAAACTTTGTTTCGATGCTATTGTCACTTTATCAATACACCGCTACATTATCATAATTCTATGCATATTTTAAATTAACATTTGAACGTAATAAGATATTACAAAATTAGTAATTTACTTACGGAACTTAAAATTATGAAATTAATAACAAAGCAGATAGTTATTCTACTAATAAACGTAAAAGTGAGTTTGTTTGTTGTCTTACAGCGGCTTAACGGCTTAACCTATCACTCTCAAATTTGGCATACAAATACCTATTGTATGGTATAGAGAAGACGACTTTTTATCACGATTAGTGAATATATTCCGGCCATGCAGATAAAGTCGCAGATAAAAGCTAGTATATAATACATTTTGAAAGAGCAAGAACAGCAGCATTTTACTAAATTGATATTATTAAAGGATACAGGAAGCAAGACATATATGTACTAGTATTTGGTTCTCTCTGTCCACTCCGTAAAGGACTTGAGGTTAAGAATTACGAATATTCGCACTCAATTTCGTATTTTCGTTCATATCAAAATCGGTTCAGTAAATGAAGCTTCACATTTCGTTCTTTATAAATTCTACCATAAAAGTCCAAAGGAATCATATTTTAACATTTTTAAACTGTATCATGTATTTTTAACAAGAAATTTGTGTTTCGTTCGGTTTCGAAATTTCGGAAAATATTTCATGTTTTATTTTGATACACCATTCAGAAGTAGTATATATATATTAATAGATGATAATAGAATGGTAGCTTCGCCTGCGCTAACGGTATACGCTGGCGGGGCACCAGTGAGAGATGATAAGTAAGGATAGAAGGGAAGACCAATTAGCCCATCCTGATGAATAAATCTGGACATTAGCACGAAGGATTCCAGGTAGGACCACGTGGAGGTCGACCTGACTGAGCAATATACCCTATATTGCTAGCAATGGGACTGATAGTCTACATAACTAACAATCCCTTCCCCCCGAAGTAGTATATTTCATTAGCTTGAAATTCATGGGTACGAAGTTGCAAACAAAAATTAGTTATTCATATATTTTTTACTCTTTGAAACCTACAGATTTAGTACCTTTTAGAAACTATATACATACATCTAATTATACTAAATGAATTAATATAAATGTAATTGAAGCCAAAAGATATTGTTTATCTAAATATAAAGGATCATCTATGAAGTTCAGTGTTTTAATTGCTAACCCCAAAAGATAAATGGTTACCTGGAAGCAATGAAATTTAATTACAAAGTAGGTACAATGAAAACCCAACTAATAAATGAAGTGAGAACGTGGTGAAAATTAGTAAATTGCTTAAATAGAAATTGTCAGCAGCCGTCCTAGGGTTTTATCAATGAAACTTTAGTTTGACTATGTTTGTTTCATTAAAATAATTTATTACTTTTGTCGGAAAATGACAAAAAATTTAACTGTATTTTGAAATTTTTAATATTTGTTCCTTACATATAATTGTGGCAAAATTAGTATAGAACCAGTATGGTGGTAAACCTTGAATTGGAAAAGAATAATCAAAAAATGAATTAAATTGTTCGCTAATTTAAAGATAGATAAAGTTAAAACGTTACACAAAATCTAAATCGAATTTAAACCTATTTGAAGTTGGTTAAAATTAAAAAAAAAACAAACTCAATAAAACATATAATAAATAAGAACAAGAATACAATACTCTTTACTAATATTATAAATATGAAAGTGAGTTTGTTTATTTATCTTAACGACTTACCCAATCACTATGAAATTTGCTGTACACGTATTATATGGGATGAAAAAGGATATAGGCTACTTTTTATTTTGGTCAGTAAGCATCCCGATGACGCGAACGAAGTCGCTATTAAAAGCTAGTAATTCTATATAAATAAAAATACAATTCTTTAGAAAGTAGACGGACTTTAATAAAATAGCTAAAAACACAAGCATCATTATAAGTAACTCAAATATAAACCTTAATACGGTTAAAGGTTTGTTAATCACAAACTTGGGGTCAAATAAAAAGGTACCTAAGTAGTATGTACACAGCTTTCAGGTTAACGATGGCTAAGTAACTTCAAGAGCTGTTAGCAAGTTGGAATCTAATAGAAATGTTTCATTGACTCGAAGAGGTAATTTGGAAGGAAGTTTAAGTTTTTTATCCTATCTCCTACTAATGTAAAAATTTAAAAAATATCTGGACATTACATCTTTGAATTTGAAACTGTAAACATTTGATTAATTTAATTAAATGTAATAATAAATACCACACAACCACACCAATAGATTGGTCTTCAAGTTATACTATATTAAATAATACTAGGCATTGTGTAAATTTAAAACAGATTCGTTTCATAAACATAAGTATCTTAAATTCTTTTAATAATATCAATATTGTACTATTTTGTATTATTTTTATTTTTAATATATTTTTATTATTATTATCATTATCATGATTACAGACTGTATCTATCCACTGCTGGATATAAATCTTCTCCAAAGTCTTTCAACACGTGCGATCCCCCGTTGATCACACTGGAAGCCACACGTTATTAGTCCCTTTCATTTACATATTTGGAGTTATGCCCATAAATCAATATGCTGGTCTAGGAAGGTGACTGAAATTTTTAAAAGAATTATTGAGTGGATTTTTGAAGGAATTTAGGGAAAAAGATAGGATGACACTAATGCGAGGGAATGTGGGATGTGATAGTAACAGCTCTGGTCTCTGGGGGCTCGTACGTACCCGTATTCATCGAAAAGATGAACCCACAGAAGAATTGCATTATTATATTCATATATAATGTTTGAATATTGTATATCATTATGGAATGGCACAACATTCGCGGTACGAACTCCTCTGAAATCGTGCTGTATGTGATCTTATTTAGGTTCTAAAGTTGAAATAGGTATGAATTAACTGTCTATGTGAATGTCGATATAAATAGATTTTGATAATCTTTTTTATAGTATAAAGGCACTCGCCTTGTTAACTATATTACCATTAAAATAACTGCTTTCTTTTTTAAAACAAAATTTTAATTTATTACGTAGAATATTTTATTCTTTTAATATGGTTAACATCTTAGTTTACATTTTTTTTTATATAATATTTATTATTATGATAATATGGATATAATAGGAGCGAGTTATATTGTGACGTAAACTGAAAGAGATGAAGTTGGTTATAAAAATCGAAAGAGATTGTGAATAAAATACCATTTCAAAACATTCATAATATTTACATATCAAATTCAAACTTTCATACAGTTCATTCGTACAAGAGAAGTCCGTGCTCATGAATTTAAATTATCATATTTGACATATGATAGACACAGTTTGGAATGTCGTTGATGGTTTGGAAATGATTTGGGTTCAAGAAATAATTTTATTTTGACAAAGCAATAACAGTGGAGGTCGGCAAAAAGCCAATGATATAACTTTATGTGACAGTAATAATTAAAGATCGTGTCTCATAAAAAAACCGAGTTCAGTTGTGACAAAATCAGTTATTTTGATTTAAGAACTAAACTACTGAACCGATATTGATAAAATTTCTATGAGCACAATCTATAAGTATATGATTTCAGATAACAAAAAAAGAATTTTCTAAATAGGTTTAGAACCGACGTAGTTATGGGGTAACAAACACAAAGGCGTGAATTTAATGGGTACAGAGGAATAACACCTGAGTCCTCAGGAACTGCAACGCATGAGGGGTATCATGGGCGAAACAGTATACTCTGTTATGTCCATGGTACTGCTCATGTCTATAGGCGACGGTTACCACTTTCCATCAGGTGGGCCGTCAGCTTGTTTGCCATTCTAAGTTGTATAAAAAAAATAAAAAAAGAAATACAACCGAATTGTGAACCTCATTCTTTTTGAAGTCGGTTGAATAATATTTATTTACTTAAATGGAAATAAGGATTTATATATGAATGCAATATTTACAATGTATTATACATATATGTAGATACATTATATATAATAAATTTTATTATATCTATTTATAGAGTAATATATACTGTAATATAAGGAAAACAAATATTATTTTTTTCCAAATAAAATAAATCGAGGAATGGTAACAATTTTAGCATTTTAAAAATATTGAAAATTAATAGATTTAAGACATAAAAGGCTCAAAATAATATAATCGAACTGAAAACCTGTTTGACAAAGTTGGTTAAAACATATGTATCTTAAAACATCAGAAAGTAAACGGAGACGTTTAAAATAAATTTTAATCGGCTAACAAGTAGGGTAAGTTTCGAATTGTTAGATAATTTTCCGCCGAGCGAAACGAAGTCGGCTGGTTCCTCTACAGTACTTTTTTGTTAACTTCCTTTAGGGTAAAGTTGTTTAATAAGAATAAGTCTATTATTAAATGACTACGATACTATCGATTGATTATTGTAATCGTTATTATATAGGACTGAAATAATACTATTTATATATATAATATAAATACAAATAATAGTTTTGAAATAGCTATCCATATAAAAAATAGTAAGCTAGAGTACCTATTATTTTTTGATGAAGAAGTTATTGTACGCAGCAGTGGGATATTAATTATTATAACGAGTTAAAGTGTGAGATATCTATGTACATTTATTATATTTTTTATTTAATGCGATGGTATCATAAAGGATCTGACTTGAAATCTTTTCTCAGGAAATTAAAATATTGTATTCGTAAATAACTAATCAAAACGGTTAAATACACTTAATTGTATGGTTTATATAGTATACAGGGTAATGAGAAGGACATAAGCTACTTTTTATCCTGATCGTCAAACCTTTACCCATGACTTTGTCCGCGTGACAAAGTCATGGGTAAAGGTTAATAATGGGCCGCTACTCCCCATTACCATAGATAATATAATATTATATTAGTACCGTTACTAACAATACTCTTCACCACAATGTAATCAATGGTCGCATCGTATAACCACGTAGCGTAATCCACGTAAAATTCAATTTTAATGCATAAACAATCCACGAATAACGGCTTTGATGTAATATTCTGAATAAAACTTTTTCACCGAACTTTACCAATTCGAGTCTTTTGTAGATTGTTTTAAACGTTGTTTTACACCGCTAAATGGGGAACGATGAATGGAAGATGGATGCAATTTTAATGATTGTTTTATTATAATTCGGATACATTAGAATCTTTTGTTCTATGAAGTATCCGTAATTAGTAATAATAATGCTGTAGGCGAAAGGACTTTAGGCTAGTATGGAAATATGTTGTCATCGGAAGTAAATTCTATTAATACATATAATAAATACAAAAATTTGTAACTTTTGAATGAATTGATATATATTTCTTACCCTTTCACGTGAAAACTACTAAACGTGTTTGAATGAAATTTGGTACGCAGGTAGGTTATGTTCTAACTTAACACATAGGTTAGTTCATATATTGATTTATGATGGTGAAGTTAGGATGATTATAAAATATACATACAAATTAAAAGTAAAAAAAAATTAATAATCAAAAATACAAATTGATGTAAAAAAAATATATATAAAAAAAGAGACTAAAAATATGCCTATTTATCTTATCAAATATAATAAATCTCTAAAACTAAGTATTAATCTACATAATATTTTTGTAGTTTATATCTACATATCCAATTACGAATGGATTACATGTACAATTTATGTCATTTGTATATTTTTAATCAATCAAACGTATATGAAATGCATTATTATCTTTTTAAAGTTGGTTTAAAATGAAATTCTGTTTGGTGGTAAGCGCATCACTTTAGAACAATTGAACCTATTCGGCTTTATTTCAAATCTTATGATTGGACAGGAGATTGTCTTTTGTGTTGGTTAATTAATAGTTTTAGATAAACTTTTTTACTTGCAATATTTTTTTTGTAACTTAAAATGGCAAACAAATTGACGTCCCACCTGCTGGAAAATGGTAACAGTCACCTATACATAGTACCATCGACATAACAGAGTATACTGTGCCACCTGTGATACCTCTCATGAGTGGGAGGAGGAAGAATTTTTTAATAATGCGGACTACCAGTCTTATTACTTGCAATATACCCCGTCAAGTCAATCTCCACGTGGTCCCTCCTGGAAACCTTCATGCTGACTTATCTTTTCATTCTCATCTTAGTCTCTTCCCCGCTAGTATATAACGTTAGTGCAAGCGGGGTTACCATTCCATTATCATTCATTGAAAAGAACCCCTCATGAGTGGCAATTCTTGAGGACTAAGCAGTTATTATGCCTCTGTACCCTGTAATTTCACTGCCACATCGCACCCTAGTGACGAATACTCAATCAAAAACTAATTATATCTTTAAGAAATTGATAGATAGTAAATATTCTATAATTAACTTATCACTCTAGCTCAAAGGAGCGTGCATCTGACATACAATTACGTTCACTAAACCAGCATTAGGATCCAGTGGTTTGAAACTTAATACTTTATATGGAATTGTTGTGAGGTATCTCCATGAAATAGGCCAGCTTAGTGCAACCCGTGAAAAACTATTAACGGACAAAATTGACAGGCATCGGGTGTGAAATGAGTACTACAGTCAGTTGCTGATGCTATTGTCATTAATTTATTGGACTGTACACTACAATATTGCCTCTTCGATTAGACGTAGGTGGATTGAAGTCATTCATTTATTGTGACATCGAAGTCATTGGCATCCTTTTAAGGAAGTATTTTGTAAGTTTTTTTTTTAAAATATAGAACTGAAATTACAGTGATTACCATTATTAGAATATAATAGAATATAGTATATCTTTTTCGACTATATTTTTTTATGCTATTAAGGTTGCAAACAAGCATACGGCCCACCTAATGGTAAACGGTTACCGTAGTCTATTAACTCCTGCAATACCAGGGGCATTAGGCGTGACTTGGCGATCCTGAAGAAACTTCTTTACCTCTTTTTTTAATTGAAATAAATTTTATAATTTTACAGTAAGTTCATTGACTTCTGAATATATTTTTCCCCCAAGGAAACATTGGTCAAAAGACAACAAACATTTTTAAACATCACATGATTATATTAGAATTAGATTTAGTACCTACTATACTCGTTTTTCGTAGATTCGATTATTAAGTTTTTTTTTTAATTTTTTTTAACGCTATTGTTTGTTTATTAGCACTTCCATTTTTAAAACCAATATAGTAATATTTGATTAAATAATATATGTCAAAGTATTTAAATGTATGCTACATATATCAATTGAAAGACCATACTGAGTATTATATTACCTGCCCCTTATACGTTTGGTCCCAGTTAAATAAAAATTAAAAAAAAAATTGTAGCAAATAGGACAATCACATAAATTTTATTTACCACAACGTTGATATTCTTTAGAGACCATAAAATATATTATGACTGGCTATAACTTTTAATAAAAGAAAAAAATATTTAGAAGAAATACTACAGAATACTTCGTCAGAAATTTATTTAAACTGACAATGTTTTGGCACCACTTAGATTAAATTCGCAATCTCTAGAGTATTTAACCGCGGTCCCTGATCCACTAGCTCCTTAATATCTCACCCTCTTATTACCTAACCGCCCCACTCATCTCTTAAAAAATTGGGTACGCCTTTTGTACCTATCAGTAAAATTCACTAAAAGTATACTATCACATAAAAATGAATTTGTAATATAAAAGTATGTAGTATATTTTTATGTATATACTACACGATATCTTCACGAATACTAAACAGAATTTATAATTCTCTAGAAATCGAAAGGGTTTACTTCCGCGTTGTTATTGTGTATTATTATTTTTTTGTATGTAAATAGCTTCTATTTTTGCAGAGCAAAGACTGAAATAATTATATTTTTTGCTTTTCGACATTACTAGTAATTTTGAAAAATAAAATGTTGAAATAAAAATAAGGGGCGAGCGGGCGTCTCATAATAATTTAGTTTTGATACAAATAGTTACGGGTTGAAATCCAGGTGTTCAAAGAGAGACCTAAATCGCTAGCCCAGGCTCCGAAATAAATTATATTAACGAATAAAGAAATCAATAGAAAATGAAACTACGACATTTTAGTATGACTAACTACTTCCGATATTACGTTTCGGGTACGTGTAAGTAGTATAACTGGATAATCCCTTGGGAAGGGACGGTGAGTGCGTATCTAATAATTTGATAGATAGTAGTTACCGTCTATTAGGATTACTTAAGAAGTTGTTCATATTGTTACTCAACTATAGTTTTCTTATAACTATATTTTATGATATAGCAGTTGGAGTTCAAATATTAAATAATTAATATGTGACACAAACAATGACTGGCATTGACATTAATAAACTTAATAAACTAAATCTGAATTTCAAAAATAAGTTTTAACCTATGATTCGAATTTTGTTTCTTTTGACTACAATTAAAAATTTTACAGACTTCTTGAAACAGTACATCTATAAATTTTCACAATTTTGATGCATGAATATCTTTGAATAAATTTTATTCGGTCTCATAAGGGGAGTAAAGGGTTTAGTTTGTAAAATCATATGTATCTTTTGACTTCAGATAGACTTTATTCAAAATTCAAATTTACTTTCCCTAAAATTATTTCCTATGACTCTATTAAGAAATAAAAATATGTGCATTGTCAAGAGATGTGATAGTTTAAATTCAAATTTTAAATTACATTACGTAATTACATTTTTATTATTATTATTTCAATTGTTAATTGTCCACTTTGAACATACACCTTCCCCATAAGGGGAGTTTTGCCAGTAGTTGCTATGCTCGGCAGGCGGCTTAGCAACCGCAGTAGGCTTACAATTATACAGTATTTAATTACAAAAATTAAAATACTACAATATACTAACTCTTCTATATAAATACATATAATCTAGCTAGCGTTACTTAAGATAGGTATACAATAAACGACCTCCCAAAAGGAATAGTTGTCATTACCGGCATACCTCGTGGCGAGGCATGTCCCCGTAAATAATACGTTTACCTGTTTCTTTCGTGAAATACACCGACTTTTTCTCCCACATAATAAAACTGGAACAGAGTGGAAAGGAAAAACAAATGTTAGGTATATTCTCGAATCAGCGAAGGATTTAACGTACTTAATTTTTTTGTGGAAATTAAAATTATTCTTTATGGATTATTAACTAAAAATTCTTTAATACTTATGTTTTTCTAGTGATGTAAAAGCAAAAATTTGTGAGGGTTTATGCATTGTATGTATGGACTTTTTTTAATGGATGATAATGGAATGGTAAACCCGCCTGCACTAGCAGTATGCTGGCGGGGTACCAGTGAGGGATGATACATAAAAATGAAAAGGCAGGTCAGTTAGCCAGTTTTTTCAGGGGGGAATACGTGGAAGTCAACCTGACAGGGTATATTGTTAGCAATGGGATTGGTAGTCCACATTACTAACATTTACCCCCCTCCCCCCTGTATTTATGTATACCGTACAATCACACCAATCACTAGCCTCTCATGTTAAGACACCTTGTGTTATGGGGAATAAAGAGACGAACAAGCAACGAGGCATAATCTAGACCATTGAAATCCAAAGACAATTTAGAAGAGATCGTTTTCTAAATTAGCTTGACCGAGAATCGAGCCCTAGACCTCATTATGCAAAGTAATAAGCCTACCGTTACGGCATTGAAGTCAGCATAGAGAATGTTTGTTACTTTTATACACAAAATCTACTAAATGGAATTGAATTAAATTTAGTTTACGTTTTATCCTAATTTAGGACATAGGATATTTTATACACCTACTAATTTATGTGGGCGAAACCGCTGGGCACAGCTCGTCTATACAAATATCATAGTGAGTTTGTTTGTTTATTTGTTATCAATTTGTGTTTTATCCGTTTATAAATCATAAAATTTGGTATATGCGTACTTTTTGAAAAGGAGAAGGAAAAAGAAAAGGCTTCTTTTTATCCCAGTCTATCAATATATCCCGAACACACGAACGAATTCGCGTGTAAAACCTAGTAAGTAAACAGATAGCCCTAAATAAACACACCTATTCCTTTTACACGATGACGTTTCTACAAATGTGTTTAGAGGCTATAAAAGGATAAATACTTTCCAACCCTGAATATATTTTAGGAATGTCAGATAACAATGGTTTATAAGATTTTTCTCAAAATACACTGAGTTCTTATTGAGGTTTTATTTGCTGTTGTCATGTCACTTATTATATTTTTCTATATCTTACTACGATAGTAATTACCGTGAAGCAGTTGTGTTTGCATGGCTGTGTTTCGGTTTGAAGAGTGTGATATGGTAGTGAATTTACAAGGTACAGAGGAATAACACCTTAGTCCTCAGGAATGGCAATGCATGGGGGGTATGATAGGCGAAACTGTATACTCTATTATGTCCATGTTTATAGGCGACAGTTACCACTTTCCATCAGGTGGGCCGTTATCTTGTTTGCCATTCTAAGTTGCATAAAAAAAATCGAAAGTTTATGAGGATGTTTGTTTACATGGATGTTTATTACTTTTTCACGTTAAAACTACTAAACGAATTTGATACATGGAAAGATTATATGACTCATGGGGGCAGCGCCACGGGATCGAGATAATCTATTGAAAATTATTTAGAAAACTTTATTAGTGCCTGTATATATTATGTAATATGTCTCCCATTTATAGCCTTTGGTGTCCCACTGCAGGAAAAGACATCACTCCAATAACTCAGGCAGAGTTGTCAGGTTCCCTTGTATTGTTTATATTTTATCCCAATTATCGCTTGGGATGCAACTAGATGTCCTACCGATTCCTCTTTAGTATTGCAATTTGTGCTGCATCAGTAATTTATGTATTTTATGATATGCATATTTTAATAATGTTTTTATATTTATATTTATTGTATTACTCAAATAAAGTGCATCGTAACAAAACTGTCAATAATTAATTATTAACTAATTAAATTGAAAAATAATTACAAAATGACGTTGTCGTTGAATAATCAGTTATTTCTCGTTGTTCTCTATAATAATAGAAACACGATAAACGCTTGCAATACTCGTTAGGTTCTTATCATGAACATTTATCTATCTTCGGAACATTTCTTTGAATATCTATTCAGATAATTTTGCATTCGCCATACCTACTATACAAAAATGATTGACAAAAGATACTCTTTGTTAGAAGATACGAAATAAAATAATGAATATATAAAGAATGTTTCCGTTTTATTGCTGAGTAAATATGAAATAAATAACAATTAAATTTTATATAAAATTTTACAATATTGAAATTATTAACAATATAATTATCAGAAGTGATTTTAAATTACAAAAAATAAAGATTGTATTAAACAAAAAAAAAACTGCCTAAATTATGACAAAACTAGTTGTTTATTTTTTTAGACCAAAATAGATATGTTGGGATTAATCTGTAATTATATCGTTTTAGTTTTAATCCGTCAGTTCTAAACCAATTTGGAAAATTCTTTTTTAGTTTTAAAAAAGTCTCTGTCCCACTCATAAGGCATAAGACTCAGGAATAACAATGCATAACGTGTACCATGTATCATAGTGCGTATGAACGCCTGCAATACCAGAGGTATTACGCGTGCGTTGTCGACCCTGAAGAAACCTCTTTACCCCCCTTTTGAAGAACCCCATGCTGTAGTCTCTTAGGAAAACCTCGGCAGGAAGCTCATTCCATAACCTGTCCGTCTGAAACTACTATAAGCAACGTGCTTATATCAATTGAGAACTGATGATCAAATGATTATTATAAAACTAGTTGAATAGAAACTTCGTGTTCCAAACATATTCTTAGTCTAATACATATTCCATTGAAACCAATTTCGCAAAGTTACTTACAAACTCATTAAACACTCGTTCCCAAAACCACCTTGTATTAAATAATTCTGAAACCGAAAAAAACTTATAAAAGAACCCACTTGTCGCTTTAGAGATGTTTGAGTTAGAAAAAAAAAGGAAATTATTATTTCATTAATGGAATTACTACGTAACTCTCGGTCACAAATTATGAACATTTCAAACAATCGACTTTGAAATCCTTGGAATCGTGTAGGAAATTAAACTTTCCAATTTCTGATTTACGCATTTAAATTATCATGAGGTGATATTAGAGTTCAAATCGAATTAATGTACTAAAGACGTTAGTAAATAACACTTGTACCAATTCATATTTAAAAAGCACATCCACAATGAGTCTGTTGATATCAACTGCGTTACCGAATTAAATACTTTTTAACTTTTTTTTTATTTCTAAAAACAATTATATGAAAGTTTATGGGTAATGAAAGTCAATTGTTATCGAAATATTCACTTTTTACAGTTAGTTTAGTAAGAGGCGATTAAGGGAGGGCGAGGAATGGACCGCAGCGTCCCTCTAAAAACATCTTCAACGCCTAACTGCGGTTGCCAATCTGCTGGCAAACCGTGGCAACTACTGCCAAAACCTCCTAGGAGGAGGCTTATGTTCAGCAGTGGACAGTTAAAAACTGATAGATGATGATGATGATTCATAAAGTTTATAATTTCTGCATTAGCGAGATGTTAGGTATTTCCGTTCAATATCATATAGCAATTACTACATTACACAAACTGATTTACATGAAAGCCTGTTCAATTAATAATCGCTTTTGTTAAAACCAACTGTCAACAACAGGGCGTTGTATCTGGTATTCTTTCAGGATAAATTACGAAGCGCTTTTTAAATTAACCACAGTTGACTTATTTCGAAAGAAAAGGATAACGGTTTATCATAGCCATAGTAACTCGAGTTAATTTACGTTTTATCGAGAGCCTGAAAAAAGTTACTGTTAAGAGAATTGTATAATTTTGTGTTAACAATGGATGACGCTTAGTGATCCGTAAAGTTGATCAATTACATCAAACTGGCTCTTAGGTTATTAAAATAATGTACATGGAATTTTATTTTCATACTTAAGCAAGATGCGTGAATATGCTATGCAAGGGGAAGTCTAAGTCATTGGCATTCTTTAAAACTGATTATATAAATATAATTTCTCAAAGGACAGAGGTTAAAAAATTGCGAAAGATTAGTAAGCTCTAATACAGCGGAACCAACTATTAAGTTACTAAGGAAAACCTTTACCTTTTTTTAATTTGTGATTTACTCAATTCCTATCCTATATATTCTATAGAATGGGTAGATTATTTATTTTACTTTTGGCTAATTATATATGTGTTATATAAAAATTGTGTCACACAAAAAAAATCGATTTCAATTGTGATAAAACCAGTTATTTCGATTTAAAAAATAAACTACTCAACTGATTTTAATAAAATTTATATGTAAGGATATCCTTTCAGATAAAAAATAATAATTTCCAAATCGGTTAAGAACTGGTATATAGGTATATGGAATAGAGGTAAAGGGTAACCAATATAAAAAAAAATGCAACCTAATTGATAATAGAATATTCTTAGAAAATTTGATAACCTGCTATAATTTTACAAATCATAGAAGTAATTAATTGTGAATAATATTTCATATAGTATTGAAGACAGATTACGTATTTATCTCGATTGAAAAGTCACAGTAAAATATTGACAATGTTACTATGCTACATAGATACAAAAAGAAAACTGTATTCGGAAGTACTACCTTTTTTAAATCGGTTAAAGCTATAAAAAGCCCCAATCAAATGTTATACGAAGTACGAAATATAACAGATAAATCTCATCTATCACAAAACGACAGCTTGTTACGATGTAATCCGGGGTTTGCATATTCTATTACACTTGCTTGCAAATTCGACAGAGAATTTCGGCACTGTTCAATGATGTGAACAATTCAGCGTACGATTTTAATATTGTAAATCCGTAAAGAAATATACATAGGAAAAATGAATTGTTCTTTTATTAACACACGTTGATTTTTATGCAACTTGAAATGGCAATGAAGTTGAAGATACAGTTGTCTATATATAGACACTAGTGACTCGCCCCGTCTTTGCACGAGTAGATAGAGAATTTTCCAGAATATATAACCTATATTACTTGATGATAATGTAGCTTTACATTATCATCAACATTTCAGCCATTATCTGCCCACTGCTGAACATATGTCTCCCCCATAAACTGCCATAAAGAACGGTCTACCAGATATATACCAGAGGGAGGCTTTGTTCAAAAGTTGTTTGCTTGGGCACCTCTGTCCCATTCGTGTTTCTACCGTGAAACAGTTGTGTTTGCATGGCTGTGTTTCGGTTTGAAGGGTAGGATATGGCAGTGAATTTACAGGATACCGAGGAGTAACACCTGAGTCCTTAGGAATGGCAACGCATAGAAGGTATCATGGGCGAAACAGTATACTCTGTTGTTATGGGAGTTTTAATAATGGATGTTGACACTGAGGTTTTTTAGAACAATTTATTATTTTTAAGTTTGTTTTATATTAGATTTTCATAAAACGTGTCTTGTGTTTTTTTACTAAACTTATTATTTTATATCGCAAATACATATATGTTTTATTATTGCACCCTGCTATTTACAACAGTTATGTCCATGGTACTGCTCATGTCTATAGGCGACGGTTACCACTTTCCATCAGGTGGGTCGTCAGCCTGTTTACTATTATAAGTTGCATAAAAAAATATTTAAAAAAAAATTAAGGCTTATGTAAATGAAATTGGAATAAAACTAAAACCTCTGTCATTAAGTTTTTATTTACCAGAAGAAAGTTTTAAGTAAGTTTTACGAGAAAATAAAAAATACGTAAAATAATATAAATAAATATAGAAATCTATTCGAGGTAAAGGCGCATTTGTGGCATAATGGTGTTTACGATTTTGTAATATATCGTGTGTTATAGACACGCTAAAATGAATATAGATACCGTAAAATGTATTACTTTAAAAGGTTTTCATTGTTCATGAAAATAACGAAATATTTGTAACACGACCATATTGAATAGTGACACTTTATGATGTGTCTACACCTAGTGGGATCACTTATCATACACATTACGTAAGTAGTTCAGGGATTTAGTTCGAAAATATTGTGTTTAGATTCAGACTGTTAAACTAATAAATGATTTTATACATGATCAGAATACTTATAGAAAGAAAGAAAGAAAAAAAAAACATTTATTGACAACAACAAAAAGTTACATAAATTATGAATTAAAAAAAATAGAGTAGACAAATTTGAAATTGATTGAAATAATTGGACAAACATAAGTACATTAATATTAAAAAAAATACACTCACACATCACTTACCATCAGGTGAGCAGCATACTCGTTTGCCTCTTATCTTATAAAAAAAAAAAACTTTTTTGAACAGACATAAAAAACTGATATTAAGTACACTTTACAATGCATTAACGTACCACCTGTTGCGTAATTTTCATTCTAGACTATATTTATTTGTCATGGGGAGTGCTGAGGTATGAGGAATTGTTCGAATTGATACTTTCTTGTGATTTTCACTACCGTACAACCGCCACAAACTAAAGTTCCAGCCCCATCATCTGGATGAGTGGCGGTACTCCACAGTGCGTTTTTCTTTCACGCACAATCACTCTTTGGAATCAACTTATAGCAGCAATATTTCTGAACCGATACGACATCATGACCTTCGAGAGAAGAGCATATTTCTTTTTAAAATAACGGCATCATACTTGCAATGTCTATAGTGTTGTGGGTAATCATGGACGGCGGTTGTCACTTACTTACTTACTTACTTATCAGATGAGTCGCAAGTAAAAACGCAAAGTAATTTTTTTCAGGCTTACTATCAATACACAGTCAAGTCCACTAAGTTTAGAAAGCTGGAATTTGGAATATAGAATAATTTTAAGACTTTTGATAATTTAAACATAACAGAGAACTCGCGAAAGCTACAAGCGATAGCTAGAGTGTTATGTTTTTTATACCATAAGTATTGTTTTTGTTTTATATACCTTGTCAATCATCATATATTGCTTTAGATATTTAATAATAACTATTTGCTCATAGCAAACATCATTTAAAATTTATTGCTGTCATGTTTTTGGTAATCTGTCAACCAGCGTGTTATGGAGATCGTCAAATCCTCGTAAATTCATATTTAGTAGGTACGAGCAAATTCTAACTGCAAATTTTCATTAGGGGAAATTGCTCGCTAATGTTGTTACTTGAAATTCGTTTAAGTATAGTGACTTATTTAAATGGTAGGTAGCATTTTATGTAAGGACACGATATTTTACATGAATATTTGGAACACTATTATAAAAAATAATTACCCACTGACGTATTTGTTATTGATTAATTGAAACTTTTTAATTTAATTAATTATAGTAGATTCTATATCTATAAAGGATGATACACAAAAAAATCGATTTTGAAATTTCATCCTCTAGAGGAATAAAAAGGTCTTTCAAAATTTATATTGAGTTAATTGTAATTCAGATTTATATTATAAAATTAAAAATAGTTTCTGTATTTAAAAATTACAGAAATGTCTTTTTAAACCTTACTGAACGGGATGTAACCGATTCTAATCAATATATAATATGATTTTTACTTACAACTTCCCCAGATAACTATGGTCTAACTATGGTCCAATAGCAATTTTGGAACTTACTGTTTTGAATAAAGATTAAAGATATACTTATGTCGAACAAAGAAAAAGTAACTAAATTTATCTTTTCGACTGTTTACCATTATTTTATATATTACATCTACATTTGCATAATCATAATACGAGTAGCAGCCATTATTCTCCTAAGAATTAAAGAAATATAACAAGAAATAAATGTTTGCTGGCAACAATTTGTACCTGTAGTACTGAAAATTAGTTTTAAAACATTCTTTTTTACTAACGTGGCCGGCGCTTGGTTTAAGCTGCTGTAATTTTAATTGGCACAGCGCCGGTATTGTGTAGAAACCACGTTAATTCGATTTTTTAATTTGGAAAGTTGAAATTAGAAATGAACTTATGACGCATCTGATGAAAATTGTAAACTTTACCAAGTTATTTTGTAATGTTATGTATGAAAAGGAAATGGGAACCCCGCCTGCGCTATCAGTATACGCCGACGGGGCATCAGTGAGAGATGATAGGTGAAAATGAAAGCATGTCAGTTGGCCCATCATGACGAATTAATAATAAAATTAACCACGATGATTTCTAGGGGAAACCACGTAAAGGTCGACCAGTTACGGTATAATGTTAGCAGTGGGATTGTTGGACCATTGTACAGTTCACACCTGTAGGTGATTGGCAATGTTTTTAATGGGTTTCCAGTTTTAAAGTTCCAAACGGTTGAATATGGTTCTCTTTTAAAATTTGTTCTCTTGCTGAACATTATCCCACTAGTAAACGATTTGGAGTTTAACATGTCCATAACGTGAATGTGAACCCATACATTATTCTCTACAATTTCTCTAAGAGAATGAATTACTCTCGAATCAAAATCAATGACGCTCGTTATCCCAATGTTGGTCGAGTCCCCAATCTCGTCTCGAAATAATATTTATTGCTTTTACCTATAACGGTTTCAAAGGCCTTTGTGATTTACGTGTAAAATGTAATTGTAACAAAAGTAATATTCATTTCAGCAATTTAATATGACGTCTGGTGACGTCTTCATACTTGTTCATAATTGTACATAATGAACAATTTATATTGTTTATGAAGATTCAAAAGTGGTTCTATAATAAGTTAAAGTAATACTAAAAACCATACAATACTCTTTCTCTCTCTTTCTAATTTGGTATCTTCAGTTTTTGGGGGATAAATTTTCCTGATCTTTCTTCACCACTTTGCACAGTCCTCGACGTCATCTTCAGAGATCTCACAATTCATTGTGTCTTTCCACCTTATATTATATTTAGTTTGTTTCTGGATTTTCGATTCGGGATAAAATGCTGCACTGATTTTATCAAGCTTGGTAACGCTACCTTATCATATTTGTTACTTGCAATTTAGAGGTTTAAAAACAATATGAAATTGTATATATATAAACTTATTTGAAAACTTCACAATTAAAATATGATGTGTAGATTACATTTTGAATTTGGTACTACATAGATACATTTCAATTATAATTTCTTTTTTTCTATCTCATTATTCCACTTCGTAATTGTTATTATAATTAATTATATTGAAACGACTTCATTAACGTTATATTAGCATAATAGATTAGTTTAGACTTACTTTTTGCTTTTTACATTCCTACTAAAGTGTATTTCTTTCGTTACATATAATGACATATAAAAAAAATCAACAGACAATAATTTATTACGAGACAACCTTAGAAATTGCTGCTAGAAACAATCTTCACACAATTTGGCAAACATAAATCCCTCGAACCATAAACAACAATATTAACGCATTCATTACAGTCTGAAACGTTCCGAATGATAAAACAGTCATTCACTGTTTATATCTCGACGCGAGAGCCAAACCAGAAAATGTTTATAATTTATGATTTTCATAAATCTGTAACCATATATATCGTCTTACAATTTTAATGTTTGATAAACTTTGGGACAAGCAACCGTACAACTAGACGTTCGATGATATCGATGACCGAATATCAGTTTTAACGACTCAACAATTACTATAAAAGATTTATTACATGATAGGTATTACAAAAACCTTATCAGGCTTCATGGTACGATTCGAGGCTTCCTCGAGGTGATCTTAAAAGTCAATTTGAATATCTGGAATAGTAACATATTTCAATATTAATGAATAACATAATAAGTATTTATGTGTTTAAAAGAGGATTTATAGAATGTTCTTAATATTATTACTATTCTTATTATACTCGTATCAGTCGATAACTGTCCACTGCTGAACAGAGGCCTCCCTCATAAGAGTTTTCCAGTAGTTGCCACGCTTGGCAAGCGGGTTTGCATCCGCAATTACGCTTTGGTGATGTTTTAAGAGGGACGCTGCTACCTATTCCTCTACCGTTAAGTATCCTTAATCGCCTCTTACGAGATTTATGGGAAAGGAGTGAGTGGCTCATTCTACATACGACACAATTACTATAATACTAATCAATCCTATTTCAAAATTATATGACAAAAACTATAAATAAAGGCTGTTAAGTTTAAAATAAAAAATAATTATTTATTTATTTTTGTTTATTTTATTTTATATATTTATACTTTATTATACACACTAATTATACATAAAAGTATAACAGAGGTAATCAAATGTAGAAAGCCGAGCTTAACTCTAAAAGAGTTTTCTTTCAGCAAACCCAAAGTAGAAAGGAGCATCGATATCAGCGGGTAGAGCGGTGAATAATATTGTAAAAAATTCCAAACAAATGAACTAGATAAATTTAATTTGTAAATAAATAATTATATTTAATCGTATAAATACACACATACGTAGACATAAATATATACTTACATAATTATGGTCTTAGTTATATTATTTTAAGACATTTAGCTGACAGCTTAATGGTTGATTCACGCCTATTGGTAAAATGTATTCAAAAAAGCTTGTACATACACAAAGAATGTATGAAGTATATGATTATATTTTATACATTATAGCAACAATAATTTACATGTCAATATGTTTATAGCATCGTAAATTATGTGTTACTAATATTAAAGCTTCATATAATGGTTTCTATCATGTGGGTAGTTGACTTATTAGCTATTCCAGATTATATAAAAAATAATATATTGATTAAAAACGTGTAAAAATAGCATTACTATAATAATAAGCAATAATATAATATATATAGGTCGCTGCGACCTACCAATAAACAATACCAAACAAAGTCCACCTATTTCGTTCCCTGGAGTCCTTGTGACTCTATTGACCCTTATTATTGGGTACATAACGCAGTTGATGGGCGTTAAAGTTTTTTTTTGAGATACCTAAAAATATAGGACAAGATCAACACTTGCTCTTAATAATGTAATAAATGTAAAGTGGGTTTGTTTTGATTATTTTAATTTAATTTAGTTTGTTTTAATTTAGTATACAGATACTATATGAGACCGAGAAAGTTATAGGTTACTATTTATCCCGTTTAATAATATATCCCGGTCACACGGATAAAGTCGCAGGTAAAAGCTAGTAATATATACTAGGAAATTTTGTGAAGAGTTTTTCCTCGAATATAAAAATTGATATAAATTTATAGATATTGTTTCATCGATTTTCAATACAGGGGAAAGTGTTTACGAGATACAGCTATACAATGCAAGGCAAAATCTGATTTACTTTTTCAAAGCTGTATAATTTAATGTCTGTGCTTATTTCTTTTTTGGTAATTATTTTTATAAACTTCAGTTATTTATTAGTATAGCATATAATCGGAACGCATTATGGTTTTCAGATATAATGCAGTATTTGTTTTATAATTAAGCGTTAAACTATTTTGTTAATTTCTTTATAAGACAAACTTTTGATATCCAATGCAAACCAACTTTTGTAAAGTATGCAAATAAGTTTGCACAAAAGCGTGTGTTAGAAAACACAAAATATGTATATTTATGTACAGCCTCTGGAATAAATTTGCTTTTAAATATTTAATGATATTAAAACCTTATTAAAAGCATGTGACTAACGAATGACATTGTTTATTTGGCCCACTTATCAAAATATTTGAGAAACTGTAACACTGTTCAATTCAAAAATAAAACTCACTTAAATAAAGAAAATAATTTAGCAGGCAAGAGTGATCTCTCTTTAATTTTCATTGATTTAAGACAGGAGTTGTCAAATACATTTGGCTAATTTTGCTATTGTGGTGAACACAGTACTTTCGACGTATCCACATTTTGTCAAATTCAAATTTATCGTTATTTCAAATAGACCTGTTTACAAGCACTTTTAAATTGTCGTCTTTAACTATTCTACTGCTTAGTTCGGAGTTAATTATTTGATGAGAAGAACTCGCAAGAAACTGAACTAATCTTTCAAACCTTAGTTAACAATATTTGTCTTTATTCAAATGTATGTACTATGTTTAAAATAATATGATCATTTCATACATACATTCATAAGCCTATACATAATCAACTAACACCATACACGTTTAACATTCAAGTAA